>NC_034197.2:41319460-41459460 GCF_002021735.2 Oncorhynchus kisutch | reverse complement strand
CTTGTGTTGTTGGTTTGTGTCTCTGACATGTTGCTGATGTCTTGTGTTGTTGGTTTGTGTCTCTGACATGTTGCTGATGTCTTGTGTTGTTGGTTTGTGTCTCTGACATGTTGCTGATGTCTTGTGTTGTTGGTTTGTGTCTCTGACGTGTTGCTGATGTCTTGTGTTGTTGGTTTGTGTCTCTGACATGTTGCTGATGTCTTGTGTTGTTGGTTTGTGTCTCTGACATGTTGCTGATGTCTTGTGTTGTTGGTTTGTGTCTCTGACGTGTTGCTGATGTCTTGTGTTGTTGGTTTGTGTCTCTTACATGTTGCTGATGTCTTGTGTTGTTGGTTTGTGTCTCTGACATGTTGCTGATGTCTTGTGTTGTTGGTTTGTGTCTCTGACATGTTGCTGATGTCTTGTGTTGTTGGTTTGTGTCTCTGACATGTTGCTGATGTCTTGTGTTGTTGGTTTGTGTCTCTGACATGTTGCTGATGTCTTGTGTTGTTGGTTTGTGTCTCTGACATGTTGCTGATGTCTTGTGTTGTTGGTTTGTGTCTCTGACATGTTGCTGATGTCTTGTGTTGTTGGTTTGTGTCTCTGACATGTTGCTGATGTCTTGTGTTGTTGGTTTGTGTCTCTGACATGTTGCTGATGTCTTGTGTTGTTGGTTTGTGTCTCTGACATGTTGCTGATGTCTTGTGTTGTTGGTTTGTGTCTCTGACATGTTGCTGATGTCTTGTGTTGTTGGTTTGTGTCTCTGACATGTTGCTGATGTCTTGTGTTGTTGGTTGTGTCTCTGACATGTTGCTGATTTGTGTTTGTTTGTCACTAACATGTTGCTGATGTCTTGTGTTGTTGGTTTGTGTCTCTGACATGTTGCTGATGTCTTGTGTTGTTGGTTTGTGTCTCTGACATGTTGCTGATGTCTTGTGTTGTTGGTTTGTGTCTCTGACATGTTGCTGATGTCTTGTGTTGTTGGTTTGTGTCTCTGACATGTTGCTGATGTCTTGTGTTGTTGGTTTGTGTCTCTGACATGTTGCTGATGTCTTGTGTTGTTGGTTTGTGTCTCTGACATGTTGCTGATGTCTTGTGTTGTTGGTTTGTGTCTCTGACATGTTGCTGATGTCTTGTGTCATGGTTTGTGTCTCTGACATGTTGCTGATGTCTTGTGTTGTTGGTTTGTGTCTCTTACATGTTGCTGATGTCTTGTGTTGTTGGTTTGTGTCTCTGACATGTTGCTGATGTCTTGTGTTGTTGGTTTGTGTCTCTGACGTGTTGCTGATGTCTTGTGTTGTTGGTTTGTGTCTCTGACGTGTTGCTGATGTCTTGTGTTGTTGGTTTGTGTCTCTGACGTGTTGCTGATATCTTGTGTTGTTGGTTTGTGTCTCTGACGTGTTGCTGATATCTTGTGTTGTTGGTTTGTGTCTCTGACGTGTTGCTGATGTCGTGTCGTGGTTTGTGTCGCTGTAGGTTACGTCTTTATGTGGATGACGTCCTGGAGAAGGCTGGGGATACTGGTCGTGGAGGGGCCAGCAGCAAGGCGCTACTACTACCTGGAGGGGTCTACCTGGGAGGAACACCTGACAACAGCCTCAGCAACCTTACCGGCTGTCTTAGCAACCTGTTCATCAAGAGGTTAGTAACCTTACTGGCTGCCATAGTAACCTTACCGACTGTCTTAGCAACCTGTTCATCAAGAGGTTAGTAACCTTACTGGCTGCCATAGTAACCTTACCTTACCTTATCGTCTGTCTTAGCACCCTGTTTATCAAAAGGATAGTAACCTTACTGGCTGCCATAGTAACCTTACCGGCTGTCTTAGCACCCTTTTCATCAAGAGGTTAGTAACCTAACTGGCTGCCATAGTAACCTTAACTTACCTTACCGTCTGTCTTAGCACCTTGTTTATCAAAAGGATAGTAACCTTACTGGCTATCATAGTAACCTTACCGGCTATCATAGTAACCTTACCGGCTGTCTTAGCAACCTTAGTGGCTGCCATAGCAACCTTAGCGGCTGCAATAGCAACCTTAGTGGCTGCCATAGCAACCTTACCGGCTTGCATAGCCACCTTACCGGCTGCCATAGCAACCTTACCAGCTGCCATAGCAACCTTACCGGCTGTCTTCGCAACCTGTTAATCAAGAGGTGAACAAAAGATGGGGTTAAGAGCACAGGAGTAGACAGAGCAGAGAAAGTAGGGAGGATTACATGAGTTTTGCAGTTTAAATTTAGAGATGGATATGTTGCTAATACTACTAGATCAGAAGCAAATTTTCTAAGACTAGATGTGATATATACCACTGTGTGTAAGACTATAACTGTAACTGTAGCCCATGGCAACGGGCTGACAGCACTATAACGACTGTACTCTACAGAGACAAGCCTTCTCAGATGGTGATGAACCTGATGAATGCTAAGGAGAACATCGACGTTCCTCTAGACTGTCCTGCTGCCAAGAAACCTCAGCAGATCCTGGCCACACTCCCACGCCAGAAGAGGCCTAAGGTACCTGATCTGACAATATCACATTCGCTCTGTATTGAGTGGGTTCACCTGACACTATAGAGATATACAGTATATTACTGTAATATAGCACATTCGCTCTGTATTGAGTGGGTTCACCTGACACTATAGAGATATACAGTATATTACTGTAATATAGCACATTCACTCTGTATCGAGTGGGTTCACCTGCCACTATAGAGATATACAGTATATTACTGTAATATAGCACATTCACTCTGTATCGAGTGGGTTCACCTGCCACTATAGAGATATACAGTATATTACTGTAATATAGCACATTCGCTCTGTATTGAGTGGGTTCACCTGACACTATAGAGATATACAGTATATTACTGTAATATAGCACATTCACTCTGTATCGAGTGGGTTCACCTGCCACCATAGAGATATACAGTATATTACTGTAATATAGCACATTCACTCTGTATCGAGTGGGTTCACCTGCCACCATAGAGATATACAGTATATTACTGTAATATAGCACATTCACTCTGTATCGAGTGGGTTCACCTGACACCATAGAGATATACAGTATATTACTGTAATATAGCACATTCACTCTGTATCGAGTGGGTTCACCTGCCACCATAGAGATATACAGTATATTACTGTAATATAGCACATTCACTCTGTATCGAGTGGGTTCACCTGCCACCATAGAGATATACAGTATATTACTGTAATATAGCACATTCACTCTGTATCGAGTGGGTTCACCTGCCACCAGAGATATACAGTATATTACTGTAATATAGCACATTCACTCTGTATTGAGTGGGTTCACCTGCCACCATAGAGATATACAGTATATTACTGTAATATAGCACATTCACTCTGTATTGAGTGGGTTCACCTGCCACCAGAGATATACAGTATATTACTGTAATATAGCACATTCACTCTGTATCGAGTGGGTTCACCTGCCACCAGAGATATACAGTATATTACTGTAATATAGCACATTCACTCTGTATCGAGTGGGTTCACCTGCCACCAGAGATATACAGTATATTACTGTAATATAGCACATTCACTCTGTATCGAGTGGGTTCACCTGCCACCAGAGATATACAGTATATTACTGTAATATAGCACATTCACTCTGTATCGAGTGGGTTCACCTGCCACCAGAGATATACAGTATATTACTGTAATATAGCACATTCACTCTGTATCGAGTGGGTTCACCTGCCACCATAGAGATATACAGTATATTACTGTAATATAGCACATTCACTCTGTATCGAGTGGGTTCACCTGCCACCATAGAGATATACAGTATATTACTGTAATATAGCACATTCACTCTGTATCGAGTGGGTTCACCTGCCACCAGAGATATACAGTATATTACTGTAATATAGCACATTCACTCTGTATCGAGTGGGTTCACCTGCCACCAGAGATATACAGTATATTACTGTAATATAGCACATTCACTCTGTATTGAGTGGGTTCACCTGCCACCATAGATATACAGTATATTACTGTAATATAGCACATTCACTCTGTATCGAGTGGGTTCACCTGCCACCAGAGATATACAGTATATTATTTAGTATGAATGGCTGTCTGTGTGTGTGTACGCATGTGTCTCAGTCTCCAATGCCGATGTTCACTTCACAGTTAGTCTCCATCACATTTTCAGTGTTTAACATTCATATACACCTGCTCGTTGAACATCTCATTCCAAAATCATGGCAATTAATATGGAGTTGGTCCCCTCGCCCTTTCATGCAATAACAGCCTCCACTCTTCTGGGAAGGCTTTCCACTAGATGTTGGAACATTGCTGCTATAACAGCCTCCACTCTTCTAGGAAGACTTTCCACTAGATGTTGGAACATTGCTGCTATAACAGCCTCCACTCTTCTGGGAAGGCTTTCCACTAGATGTAGGAACATTGCTGCTATAACAGCCTCCACTCTTCTAGGAAGGCTTTCCACTAGATGTTGGAACATTGCTGCTATAACAGCCTCCACTCGTCTGGGAAGGCTTTGCACTAGATGTTGGAACATTGCTGCTACAACAGCCTCCACTCTTCTGGGAAGGCTTTCCACTAGATGTTGGAACATTGCTGCTATAACAGCCTCCACTCTTCTGGGAAGGCTTTGCACTAGATGTTGGAACATTGCTGCTATAACAGCCTCCACTCTTCTGGGAAGGCTTTCCACTAGATGTTGGAACATTGCAGCGTTATGATTTCCCTTCACTGGAACTAAGGGGCCTAGCCCGAATCATGGAAAACAGCCCAGACCATTATTCCTCCTCCACCAAACTTTACAGTTGCCACTAAGCATTGGGGCAGGTAGCGTTCTCCTGGCATTTGCCAAACACAGATTCGTCCCTCGGACTGCCAGATGAAGAAGAGTGATTCATCACTCCAGAGAAAGCGTTTCCACTGCTCCTTGAGTCCAATGTCGGAGAGCTTTACACCACTCCAGCCAGCGCTTGGCATTGTGCATGGTGATCTGAGGCTTGTGTGCGGCTGCTTGGCCATGGAAACCCAGTTCATGAAGATTCTGACGAACAGTTTGCAACCAAGGACACTTGAACTCGCTACACGCTTCAGCGGTCCCGTTCTGTGAGCTTGTGTGGCCTACCACTTTGCGGCTGAGCCGTTGTTGCTCCTAGATGTTTCCACTTCACAATAACAGCACTTACAGTTGACCGGGGCAGCTCTAGCAGGGCAGAAATTTGACAAACTGACTTGTTGGAAAAGTGGCATCCTATGACGGTGCCAAGTTGAAAGTCACTGAGCTCTTCAGTAAGGGCCATTCTACTGCCGATATTTGTCTATGGAGGTTCCAGGGCTGTGTACTTTAATTTATACACCTGTCAGCAACTGGTGTGGCTTAAATAGCCTGAATCCACTCATTTGAAGGGCTGTCCACATACTTTAGACCATGTACTGTACCAGTGGATGAATAACTCTCTATCTACCCGTTGACCTGGTCTTTTACAACAACTCACTCTGATATTCTCTCTTTCCTCCCCCCCCCCTCCCTACCTCTACAGGGTAAACACAGGAAGCCGGCGGGTGGTGGTGTGTCAGGGGGGAGGAGCCGCAGTGCCAGGGAGTCCTGCCAGGGGGAGCTGGCGAATCAGGAAGTCGGAGCTCTGCATTTCAGTGGCTCCTCCCACAGCCACCAGCGCTACGACACGCTGCCCGAGGCCTTCAGCAGGACGTGAGTACTAGTACCAGTACCCCATATCTGGTCCTCTGGGATCTAGGACTATCTAGGGTGTAGGGCTAGGAGTCTATTTGGAATTCAGCTAGAGTGGTGTTTGAGATCGGCTACATTGCAGTCGGCGACTGCAGATTACCTTGCATCCTAAATAACCGCTCAGTATTATTTGTAGATCAGACAGGCTGCTCAATCTGTGATCAGTGACGGAGCAGAATTGATGCTATCGCACATGGCCAGTAACCAATCCCTTTCCCCGTCTCTACCACCTGTAACTCACCTGTCACTGTCCGGTCTCTACCACCTGTAACTCACCTGTCACTGTCCCGTCTCTACCACCTGTAACTCACCTGTCACTGTCCCGTCTCTACCACCTGTAACTCACCTGTCACTGTCCCGTCTCTCTCTCACCTGTAACTCACCTGTCACTGTCCCGTCTCTACCACCTGTAACTCACCTGTCACTGTCCAGTCTCTACCACCTGTAACTCACCTGTCACTGTCCAGTCTCTACCACCTGTAACTCACCTGTCACTGTCCCGTCTCTACCACCTGTTACTCACCTGTCACTGTCCCATCTCTCTCACCTGTAACTCACCTGTCACTGTCCCATCTCTACCACCTGTAACTCACCTGTCACTGTCCCGTCTCTACCACCTGTAACTCACCTGTCACTGTCCCATCTCTCTCACCTGTAACTCACCTGTCACTGTCCCGTCTCTACCACCTGTAACTCACCTGTCACTGTCCCATCTCTCTCACCTGTAACTCACCTGTCACTGTCCCGTCTCTACCACCTGTAACTCACCTGTCCCGTCTCTACCACCTGTAACTCACCTGTCACTGTCCCATCTCTCTCACCTGTAACTCACCTGTCACTGTCCCATCTCTCTCACCTGTAACTCACCTGTCACTGTCCCGTCTCTCTACCACCTGTCACTGTCCCGTCTCTACCACCTGTAACTCACCTGTCACTGTCCCATCTCTCTCACCTGTAACTCACCTGTCACTGTCCCATCTCTCTACCACCTGTAACTCACCTGTCACTGTCCCATCTCTCTCACCTGTAACTCACCTGTCACTGTCCCGTCTCTACCACCTGTAACTCACCTGTCACTGTCCCATCTCTCTCACCTGTAACTCACCTGTCACTGTCCCGTCTCTACCACCTGTAACTCACCTGTCACTGTCCCATCTCTCTCACCTGTAACTCACCTGTCACTGTCCCATCTCTCTCACCTGTAACTCACCTGTCACTGTCCCGTCTCTCTCACCTGTAACTCACCTGTCACTGTCCCGTCTCTACCACCTGTAACTCACCTGTCACTGTCCCATCTCTCTCACCTGTAACTCACCTGTCACTGTCCCGTCTCTCTCACCTGTAACTCACCTGTCACTGTCCCGTCTCTACCACCTGTAACTCACCTGTCACTGTCCCATCTCTCTCACCTGTAACTCACCTGTCACTGTCCCGTCTCTACCACCTGTAACTCACCTGTCACTGTCCCGTCTCTACCACCTGTAACTCACCTGTCACTGTTCCGTCTCTCTACCACCTGTAACTCACCTGTCACTGTCCCATCTCTCTCACCTGTAACTCACCTGTCACTGTCCCGTCTCTACCACCTGTAACTCACCTGTCCCGTCTCTACCACCTGTAACTCACCTGTCACTGTCCCGTCTCTACCACCTGTAACTCACCTGTCACTGTCCCGTCTCTACCACCTGTAACTCACCTGTCACTGTCCCATCTCTCTCACCTGTAACTCACCTGTCACTGTCCCGTCTCTACAACCTGTAACTCACCTGTCCCGTCTCTACCACCTGTAACTCACCTGTCACTGTCCCGTCTCTACCACCTGTAACTCACCTGTAACTCACCTGTCACTGTCCCGTCTCTACCACCTGTAACTCACCTGTCCCGTCTCTACCACCTGTAACTCACCTGTCACTGTCCCGTCTCTACCACCTGTAACTCACCTGTCACTGTCCCGTCTCTCTCTCACCTGTAACTCACCTGTCACTGTCCCATCTCTACCACCTGTAACTCACCTGTCACTGTTCCGTCTCTCTACCACCTGTAACTCACCTGTCACTGTCCCGTCTCTCTACCACCTGTAACTCACCTGTCACTGTCCCATCTCTCTCACCTGTAACTCACCTGTCACTGTCCCGTCTCTCTACCACCTGTAACTCACCTGTCACTGTCCCATCTCTCTCACCTGTAACTCACCTGTCACTGTCCCGTCTCTACCACCTGTAACTCACCTGTCACTGTCCCGTCTCTACCACCTGTAACTCACCTGTCACTGTCCCGTCTCTACCACCTGTAACTCACCTGTCACTGTCCCGTCTCTACCACCTGTAACTCACCTGTCACTGTCCCATCTCTCTCTCACCTGTAACTCACCTGTCACTGTCCCGTCTCTACCACCTGTAACTCACCTGTCACTGTCCCGTCTCTACCACCTGTAACTCACCTGTCACTGTCCCGTCTCTACCACCTGTAACTCACCTGTCACTGTCCAGTCTCTACCACCTGTAACTCACCTGTCACTGTCCCGTCTCTACCACCTGTAACTCACCTGTCACTGTCCCGTCTCTACCACCTGTAACTCACCTGTCACTGTCCCGTCTCTACCACCTGTAACTCACCTGTCACTGTCCCATCTCTCTCACCTGTAACTCACCTGTCACTGTCCCGTCTCTACCACCTGTAACTCACCTGTCACTGTCCCATCTCTCTCACCTGTAACTCACCTGTCACTGTTCCGTCTCTCTACCACCTGTAACTCACCTGTCACTGTCCCATCTCTCTCACCTGTAACTCACCTGTCACTGTCCCGTCTCTACCACCTGTAACTCACCTGTCACTGTCCCGTCTCTACCACCTGTAACTCACCTGTCACTGTCCCGTCTCTACCACCTGTAACTCACCTGTCACTGTCCCATCTCTCTCACCTGTTACTCACCTGTCACTGTCCCGTCTCTACCACCTGTAACTCACCTGTCACTGTCCCATCTCTCTCACCTGTAACTCACCTGTCACTGTCCCGTCTCTACCACCTGTAACTCACCTGTCACTGTTCCGTCTCTCTACCACCTGTAACTCACCTGTCACTGTCCCGTCTCTACCACCTGTAACTCACCTGTCACTGTCCCGTCTCTACCACCTGTAACTCACCTGTCACTGTCCCGTCTCTACCACCTGTAACTCACCTGTCACTGTTCCGTCTCTCTACCACCTGTAACTCACCTGTCACTGTCCCATCTCTCTCACCTGTAACTCACCTGTCACTGTTCCGTCTCTCTCACCTGTAACTCACCTGTCCCGTCTCTACCACCTGTAACTCACCTGTAACTCACCTGTCCCGTCTCTACCACCTGTAACTCACCTGTCCCCTTCTCTCCCCCCAGGCCTCACATCTCCATGGGTCTGCGTGTGAACTCGTCAGACGGCCTGGTGTTCTATGTGTCAGGATCACCAGAACGTTCTAGTAGCAGCTCTGTGATGACCCTCTCTGTCTCAGACGGTCACCTGTTGCTCCTCCTCATCAACGGAGGGAAGAGGAAGACCACCATCCGCAGCCACAGGAAGTGCAACGACGGACAGTGGCACACGGTATGTCATGTAATAAAGACATGATCATTGTCACGTGGATCAGATCCTTGTATTTAGATATAAAAATATAAACATCACATGCACCGAATACAACAGGTGAATGCTTCCTTGCAAGCCCTGCTCTGCAGTACGGAAGCATCTGTCGTATGTTGCCAGACTGTCTCATCGTCGCTTTGTCCCTTTTTTCCTGATTTTTAAATCAAGATTTAGACTGAGGTTTATGTGTATCTGACTTGTGTGTGTTTGTTCAGGTGTTTGTGAAGAGGGAGGGAGAGAAGGTCGGTTTGATTGTTGATGGGATCGATGCCCAGTCTAAGAGGGTCTCAGGGGGGGAGAAGAACCAGCTCAGTTCCCCTCTCTACATCGGAGGAGTTCCCTCAGGACTCACCAGCTCACTTCTCTCGGTAATACAACCTTTCCTCTACTCTCCTTTCCTCTCAGTAATACAACCTTTCCTCTACTCTCCTTTCCTCTCAGTAATTCAGCCTTTCCTCTACTCTGCTCCACTCTCATTTCCTCTACTCTGCTCCACTCTCCTTTCCTCTCACTAATACAACCTTTCCTCCACTCTGCACCACTCTCCTTTCCTCTCAGTAATTCAGCCTTTCCTCCACTCTCCTTTACTCTCAGTAATTCAGCCTTTCCTTCACTCTGCTCCACTCTCCTTTACTCTCAGTAATTCAGCCTTTTCTCCACTCTGCTCCACTCTCCTTTCCTCCCAGTAATTCAGCCTTTCCTCTACTCTCCTTTCCTCTCAGTAATTCAGCCTTTCCTCCGCTCTCCTTTCCTCTCAGTAATTCAGCCTTTCCTCCACTCTCCTTTCCTCTCAGTAATTCAGCCTTTCCTCCGCTCTCCTTTCCTCTCAGTAATTCAGCCTTTCCTCCGCTCTCCTTTCCTCTCAGTAATTCAGCCTTTCCTCCACTCTCCTTTCCTCTCAGTAATTCAGCCTTTCCTCCACTCTCCTTTCCTCTCAGTAATTCAGCCTTTCCTCCACTCTCCTTTCCTCTCAGTAATTCAGCCTTTCATCCACTCTCCTTTCCTCTCAGTAATTCAGCCTTTCCTCCACTCTCCTTTCCTCTCAGTAATACAGCCTTTCCTCTCAGTATTTCAGCCTTTCCTCCACTCTCCTTTCCTCTCAGTAATTCAGCCTTTTCTCCACTCTGCTCCACTCTCCTTTCCTCCCAGTAATTCAGCCTTTCCTCCACTCTCCTTTCCTCTCAGTAATTCAGCCTTTCCTCTCAGTAATTCAGCCTTTCCTCTGCTCTGCTCCACTCTCCTTTCCTCTCAGTAATTCAGCCTTTCCTCCGCTCTCCTTTACTCTCCTTTCCCCTCCTTTACTCTCCTTTCCCCTCCTTTACTCTCCTTTACTCTCCTTTACTCTCCTTTCCCCTCCTTTACTCTCCTTTACTCTCCTTTCCCCTCCTTTACTCTCCATTACTCTCCTTTACTCTCCTTTCCCCTCCTTTACTCTCCTTTACTCTCCTTTCCCCTCCTTTACTCTCCATTACTCTCCTTTCCCCTCCTTTACTCTCCTTTACTCTCCTTTCCCCTCCTTTACTCTCCTTTACTCTCCTTTCCCCTCCTTTACTCTCCTTTACTCTCCTTTACTCTCCTTTCCCCTCCTTTACTCTCCTTTACTCTCCTTTCCCCTCCTTTACTCTCCTTTACTCTCCTTTACCCTCCTTTACTCTCCTTTCCCCTCCTTTACTCTCCTTTCCCCTCCTTTACTCTCCTTTCCCCTCCTTTACTCTCCTTTCCCCTCCTTTACTCTCCTTTCCTCTCCTTTACTCTCCTTTCCCCTCCTTTACTCTCCTTTCCTCTCCTTTACTCTCCTTTCCCCTCCTTTACTCTCCTTTACTCTCCTTTCCTCACATCCCATTTTCAGCAGAATAATTTAGAATTAGACATATCAATACCAAATTTGTCTTTCTTTTTCATTGTATCTCCTCGTCTCCTTCTCCGAGAAGGTCCAAGTTCCCTCCCCTCTCTGATTATTCTCCTATTCTGTTTTGAGGAAAGAGAGGAAAGAGGAATTAAGTAATACATACAATATAAATGAATAAAGGAAGACATAACACTCTGGTATTTAGTTCCTTAACAATGGTGTGTTTCCCTCCATGTAGATGCCAGGTTCAGGAGGGTTTGTGGGCTGTGTGAGGGACCTGGAGCTGAATGAGGAGAGCCCAGCCAGTCCCTCCGCCAGCCTGGGGGTTGTACCCTGCTTCCAGACCGCTCTGCAGCCTGGGGCATACTTCTCCTCCCAGGGAGGACTCATGGCTATAGGTATAGACGATCTCGTCTCTTCTCGCTGTCTAACTCTGTAACACTCTCTCTGAAACCATTTTGATTCACTTGGCTACTCTTGAAAATGTTGGATTGGATTTTTTTTTTTTACAATGATCTTTAAAATTTGGGATGTTGATTTGGGGAAGGGGGGTGAGGTTTGCAACCCATCAAGAAAATAACAGATGAAAAAAAATTAAGAATTCCAGAACTTTGAGACAACAACAAAAGACACATGACCGTGTCAAGTCTGAGTCTGAATAACCTCTCTCTGTCTAGATGAGTCCCTGATGTTGGGCCGGGACCTGGAGGTCCAGCTGGAGGTCAGGCCGGTGTCAGACTCTGGTCTCCTGCTGCATGCTGGTTCCAGGGCTGGACAACAGCTCAGCCTCTACCTCTATCAGGGAGCCGTAACTGTCACAGTAAACCGTGGCAGCGGAGAGTTCTATACCTCCTTCACACCAGAGGAGTCCTTGTGTGACGGACGCTGGCACAGTATTAAAAGTGAGTGTTATATTGTACACACACACACACACACACACACACACACACACACACACACACACACACACACACACATTGATGTTTAAAGGAATTCATAGTTCCACCTTCTTTAGCATTGTAATGTCCTGTCATTCGAGATTTGCAACAATATGATATTAATGTTTAAAAGTCTCGAATAATTGTATTTTTTGGTTAATTGATTGGTTGATTGGCGAGTGATATGTTGTGTTCTGGTTGTTTTCCCTGTAGTTGTGAAGAAGAGCAACGTGCTCCAACTCCATGTGGATACAGCCAGTGAACACAGTGTGGGGCCCAAACAAGGCCGACCATCAGGGGCCAAGGAGGCTGTGTACCTGGGGGGAGCACCAGGTGAGAGACCCCCCCCCCCCCCAGCTAGCTGTTTGTTTACACGTAGCTAGTAGAGCTAGACAGTAATACAAATGCCAGCGCTGACACCTTGTGGTGATAATGTTGAACTGCATATAATTAGGCTGTGTACCTGGGTGGAGCACCAGGTGAGAGACCCCCCCCCCCGATGGAGATACTGTAGAGCTTTTCAACTGTCAAAACAATAACACTCTCTATATGCATATAAACCAAAAGGTTCCTCCAGTAAACATCAACCGGCGCCATGATTGCTTTGTTAGTTGGCTAGCTAGCTCAAAAGGACAATTATCGTAACCAAAATAAACTGAACAAAACTAGTTATATACACACATTGACTTGTTGCTACCAGTTCGTTCCACTAAACAAACGTTCGAATAATGTTAGTTTCCCTTTTTATTATCCATTTTCCCTGGTGGTGTTAGCTACATTTGGCTAGCACAGAAAATAACCCGCAAAGCTAGTGTGCTTTCAAGTTCGAGAAAGATCAGCTTACCTCATTAGCTAGCTAGCTAGATTAATTTATCTCACGACAGCCATCAATATAACTAAACTAAATGTAGCTAGTGTACGAGTCCAATGTTTAATGGCCACATTGTTCAAAAGTTAGCTAGCAGCACTAATTACCTCACAATCAACCCCTCGCCAATCTGTCTCTCCTAGCTCTCTGTCTTCTTCCTCCAAAACACAACTATGTTTTACCCAGGTGCATTGGAATGGGGTCAGTTGTTCAACTGAATGCCTTCAACTGAAATGTGTCTTCCGCATTTAACCCAACCCCTCTGAATCAGAGAGGTGCGGGTGGCTGCCTTAATCGACGTCTTCGGCGCCCCAGGGAACAGTGGGTTAACTGCCTTGTTCAGGGGCAGAGCGACAGCTTTTTACCTTGTCAGCTCGGGGATTCGATCCACCAACCTTTCGGTTACTAGCACAACATTCTAACCGCTAGGCTACCAGCCGACCCACTTAATGTCCATTAAGAAACATACTGTAGTCGTAATGAACCTCTAGCATGTGCTAGAGTATTTAGTCAGCCACCAATTGTGCAAGTTCTCCCACTTAAAAAGATGAGAGAGGCCTGTAATTTTCATCATAGGTACACTTCACTTGTATTATCCTCCTCACGTTACGAGACCCAGCTAGCTGTTTGTTTACACGTAGCTAGTAGAGCTAGACAGTAATACAAATGCCAGCGCTGACACCTTATGGTGATAATGTTGAACTGCATATAATTACACCAGGATGATGCATAACATGAAGCAAACAAATTTCAACTTTATTTCAAGCAACATGTATTTTAAATTTAAATTAAATTAACCTTAACATATTCATTTTCTGCACACCCTCGTGACGGTGATATTTATTAATAATGTCACTCTCCTGAGCATGTCATCCTTAAAGCCTATCTTCATTACAAGGCTAGGGCACTAATCAATTTCATGACGGCATGTACAGTAGCTGTAGTAGTCTAATCTGGCACCCTTCCACATGGTTAGCCTCATTACGAGTCTAATCTGGCATCCTTCCACATGGTTAGCCTCATTATGAGTCTAATCTGGCATCCTTCCACATGGTTAGCCTCATTATGAGTCTAATCTGGCATCCTTCCACATGGTTAGCCTCATTACGAGTCTAATCTGGCATCCTTCCACATGGTTAGCCTCATTATGAGTCTAATCTGGCATCCTTCCACATGGTTAGCCTCATTATGAGTCTAATCTGGCATCCTTCCACATGGTTAGCCTCATTACGAGTCTAATCTGGCATTCTTCCACATGGTTAGCCTCATTACGAGTCTAATCTGGCATCCTTCCACATGGTTAGCCTCATTACGAGTCTAATCTGGCATCCTTCCACATGGTTAGCCTCATTACGAGTCTAATCTGGCATCCTTCCACATGGTTAGCCTCATTACGAGTCTAATCTGGCATCCTTCCACATGGTTAGCCTCATTATGAGTCTAATCTGGCATCCTTCCACATGGTTAGCCTCATTACGAGTCTAATCTGGCATCCTTCAACATGGTTAGCCTCATTTAGAGTCTACTCTGGCATCCTTCCACATGGTTAGCCTCATTACGAGTCTAATCTGGCATCCTTCCACATGGTTAGCCTCATTACGAGTCTAATCTGGCATCCTTCCACATGGTTAGCCTCATTACGAGTCTAATCTGGCATCCTTCCACATGGTTAGCCTCATTATGAGTCTAATCTGGCATCCTTCCACATGGTTAGCCTCATTACGAGTCTAATCTGGCATCCTTCCACATGGTTAGCCTCATTACGAGTCTAATCTGGCATCCTTCAACATGGTTAGCCTCATTTAGAGTCTACTCTGGCATCCTTCCACATGGTTAGCCTCATTACGAGTCTAATCTGGCATCCTTCCACATGGTTAATTCATGAAAAGACAAACCCACTTTGCTCTGGGTCAGCCTTTTGTTTCCTTTCTAAGTTATTATCAAATGATTCCCACGTTCTCTTAGATGTGTGACTGCATTTCCTCGTTCTAACAGTATCAATTCAAATGTAAACAACGTGTGAGGATTTGCTAAACATGACACGCCCACGTGTACAAATGCATTGGACACGCCCACGAGGCCAATTCTAATCGCATGATACCGTATGTCTACATTGGGCATGCATGCCATAAATGATCTCACATCCAATGTAAGCAATAGAACCAAATGTATGGATAGTGGGGGAAAGAGAAACATCCGCTGGAGAGTGACCACGGTGAAGGGACTGTGAAGTAGCCATGTAATGTATGAGTTCCATTCCTGTATGGCTGACCGGGCCGGGCCGCAAACCCCTATTCTACTGGCACTTGAAATAGCATGCTAACCACTGGGGAAGGAGGACAGTCAGTGTAGTAGAACGAAGCAAACCGGCACTAAATTGTAGGAGGCATGGCCGCGGGACGATGTTTTGGGTTGGGGGGGGGCATGGCCACGGGAAGATGTTTTGGGTTGGGGGGGGGGGGGCATGGCCGCGAGAAGATGTTTTGGGTTGTGGGGGCTGGCCACGGGAAGATGTTTTGGGTTGGGGGGGGTTGGCCACGGGAAGATGTTTTGGGTTGGGGGGGTTGGCCACGGGAAGATGTTTTGGGTTGGGGGGGTTGGCCACGGGAAGATGTTTTGGATTGTGAGGGCTGGCCACGGGAAGATGTTTTGGGTTGGGGGGGTTGGCCATGGGAAGATGTTTTGGATTGTGAGGGCTGGCCACGGGAAGATGTTTTGGGTTGGGGGGGCTGGCCACGGGAAGATGTTTTGAGTTGTGGGGGCTGGCCACGGGAAGATGTTTTGGGTTGGGGGGGCTGGCCACGGGAAGATGTTTTGGGTTGGGGGGGCTGGCCACGGGAAGATGTTTTGAGTTGTGGGGGCTGCTAATGTTACTATACATGCAGGCAATACAGCCCGATGCAATGCTTCTTTGGGAAATCTATCAACTTAAATGTTCATAAATAGATTCATCCCTGGTCGTAAGGGAATACCATGGTCAAAAAACATCTAGGATCCCCCCAGTCATTGATTGGTGGCCTGTGGAATGTTGTCCCACTCCTCTTCAATGGCTGTGTGAAGTTGCTGGATATTGGCGGGAACTGGAAGGTTAACAGGTCGATCCAGAGCATCCCAAACATGCTCAATGGGTGACACGTCTGGTGAGTATGCAGGCCATGGAAGCACTGGGACATTTTCAGCTTTCATGAATTGTGTACAGATCCTTGCGACATGGGGCCGGGCATTATCATCCCCACAGCATGATGCTTCCACCACCATGCTTCAGCATAGGGATAGTGCCAGGTTTCCTCCAGGCGTGACTCTTGGCTTCATCAGACCAGAGAATCTTGTTTCTCATGGTCTGAGAGTCTTTAGGTGCCTTTTGGCAAACTCTAAGCAGGCTGTCATGTGCCTTTTACTGAGGAGTGGCTTCCGACTGGCCACTCTACCATAAAGGCCTGATTGATGGAGTGCTGCAGAGATGGTTGTCCTTCTGGAAGGTTCTCCCCATCTCCACAGAGAAACTCTGGAGCTCTGTCAGAGTGACCATTGGGGTCATGGTCACCTCCCTGACCAAGGCCCTTCTCCCCCGATTGCTCAGTTTGGCCAGGGAGGCCAGCTCTAGGAAGAGTCTTGGTGGTTGGTTCACAACTTCTTCCATTTAAGAATGATAGAGGCCCCTGTGTTCTTGGGGACCTTCAATGTTCACAGGGGTCCGGACTAACATGACAAACATTTATCTCAGAAGTCAAACATTTGAATAGTTAAGGTAATGATACCATGGTTTTAAATCTTAAACTGTGTATGGGTACCTTGCGGGATACAGATAAGTGAAATGGAGAGTGTTTTTGCCACACATACAACCCCATCTTAAATTATCTTTCCGTGTTGCAACTCAGCATTTCCTGTGGTCTTCTTCTCTCTCCTCTAGATGGTGTTGATGTGCCGGGCCTCCCCGATGCCCTGCCCTCCTTCCATGGTTGTGTTCGGAGAGCAGTCCTGAACCAGCGACCAGCCATGCTTTCTAAACCTCTGTCAGTACACGGAGCTGTGGGCACACAGGGCTGTCCAGCCATGTAGACCCCTTTTAGCCCTGTTTACAGCCAGCTAGCTCTGGGTCATGTTCATAAGGACATTACAGAAAATTCAGATAGAAATACCTATGTAGAACCAATATGATTCTCTGTCATGTATACTGTCTTCATGTAGCTCAGTCTAATATATCTACAGCTGTACAGTCGTGGCCAAAAGTTGAGAATGACACAAAATATAAATTTTCACAAAGTCTGCTGCCTCAGTTTCGATGATGGTAATTTGCATATACTCCAGAATGTTATGAAGAGTGATCAAATGAATTGCAAAGTCCCTCTTTTCCATGCAAATGAACTGAATCCCCACTGCATTTCAGCCCTGCCACAAAAGGACGAGCTGATATGTCAGTGTTTCTCTCGTTAACACAGGTGTGAGTGTTGACGAGGACAAGGCTGGAGATCACTCTGTCATGCTGATTGAGTTCGAATAACAGACTGGAAGCTTCAAATGGAGGGTGGTGCTTGGAATCATTGTTCTTCCTCTGTCAACCATGGTTACCTGCAAGGCTTCCCAGGCAAGGATATTGCTGCCAGTAAGATTGCACCTAAATCAACCATTTATCGGATCATCAAGAACTTCAAGGAGAGTGGTTTAATTGTTGTGAAGGCGGCTTCAGGGCACCCAAGAAAGTCCAGCAATCGCCAGGACCGTCTCCTAAAGTTGATTCAGCTGCAGGATCGGGGCACCACCAGTACAGAGCTTGCTCAAGAATGGCAGCAGGCAGGTGTGAGTGCATCTGCACGCACAGTGAGGCAAAGACTTTTGGAGGATGGCCTGGTGTCAAGAAGGCCAGCAAAGAAGCCACTTCTCTCCAGGAAAAACATCAGGGACAGACTGATATTCTGCTAAAGGTACAGGGATTGGACTGCTGAGGACTGGGGTAAAGTCATTTTCTCAGATTTAATCCCTTTTCCGATTGTTTGGGGCATCCGGAAAAATTATTGTCCGGAGAAGACAAGGTGAGCGCTACCATCAGTTCTGTGTAATGCCAACAGTAAAGCACCCTGAGACCATTCATGTGTGGGGTTGCTTCTCAGCCAAGGGAGTGGGCTCACTCACAATTTTGCCTAAGAACACAACCATGAATAAAGAATGGTACCAACCCATCCTCCGAGAGCAACTTCTCCCAATCATCCAGGAACAGTTTGGTGAAGAACAATGCCTTTTCCAGCATGATGGAGCACCTTGCCATAAGGCAAAAGTGATACCTAAGTGGCTCAGGGAACAAAACATCGATATTTTGGGTCCATGGACAGGAAACTCCCCAGACCTTAATCCCATTGAGAACTTGTGGTCAATCCTCAAGAGGCGGGTGGACAAACAAAAACTCACAAATTCTGACAAACTCCAAGCATTGATTATGCAAAAATGGTCTGCCATCAGTCAGGATGTGGCCCAGAAGTTAATTGACAGCATGCCAGGGTCGAATTGCAGAGGTCTTGAAAAAGAAGGGTCAACACTGCAAATATTAACTCTTTGCATCAACGTCATGTAATTGTCAAAAGCCTTTGACACTTATGAAATGCCTGTAGTTATACTTCAGTATTCCATAGTACCATCTGACAAAAATATCTAAAGACACTGAAGCAGCAAACTTTGTGGAAATTAATATTTGTGTCATTCTCAAAACTTTTGGCCACAACTGTATAATAGACCAGTTCTCTTTTTTATTAATTGTTTCACCTCTCTGAAGTATCACCCCTGGGGGCAAGTTCAGTAGGACAATGTTGTGGAGCTTTGCAGACAGAAGTGTTATGAATAGAGCTGGCGTGATACTGTATTCTACACATCAGAGAGGCATGTCGGTTCTAGAAATTGTATTTCTATCTGAACATTGCAACCACTTTGTTAGCCTGTTGAACGCAGCCCTGCTCCGATGCCCCTTTACTACTCGTCACCATATAAAACAGGTACACGACGTCTACCATACAAATCACTGGTGGTGGGAGACGTACATTAGTTAATTTAAATGTATTTATTTTTCCACGTCTTGATTTCCGGTTTGCAATTAACTAAGTGCTAGCTCTGGAGTAAAGTCTGAAGTCCAGTCCTTCGTGTCATACAAGGAGTGGAATGATAGCACAAACAGACTGGTACCTGGGCTAGAGAATAAGATAGCTAAGTATGTTGTCTTTAGTGCGTTAGTACTGTAACTTTAATAGTAATCTACATCTCTCTGGGCTGCTTTCACAGACCTACATTTAAAGGGCTCGATTCGATCCGTAGCTCTGAAGATCCACTCTCCAGTGTGATATCAATTTAAAGGCAATCTTCCTGCGTTCACAGTAAAGGCTGCATTGTGTCGGCTCAATCGGAAATAACGCTTGAAATTCAAATCGCGCTATAACTTCTGTGATCCGGGTTGAATCGAGCCCTAAACTTACCTGGACCAAACTGCACTTATTTTATACAGACCACTGATAAATCTTGTCGTTGTTTGGCCATGGATAGAATCCACTTCGACTAACTAGTTCTGGAAAGTGCTTAAATATATATATACACACATACACATAAATAAAGAATCCCTTTAGTAGAAAATTGTGGTTGTGATCATTTCGATTCTGCTTTACATACATTGACTCGATTTAGCTTGACCATAGCTCAAAAAAAAAATGCTTTCATTTTGAGAATATTAATGTAGGTCTATGAAACCGCCCCTCAGTAATACTGTGGTACATCCCTTAGACGAAACAGCACCGTGGTCCCCCCCTTTATGGGTGAAACGGTCAGGTGAGGTGCCGTCAAGCGTAGTAGTACATATTATTCTGTTCCATCGCGCATTGGGGGGGGGGGGGGGGGGGGGGGGTCATTGTTGGCAGTAACTTAAACTTCGGTTGTTATATCCAAAACAAACATCTTAATTTCACCATTAAGGAGTCCAGCTTTAAATACTATAATCAGTGTTATCGTTGATCCACATCACATGTACTGTATTCTATAGAATAAATGCACATTTTATATAGTTAGTATAATGGGGGGGGTGTATGGATTATATCACAAGAGTTTAAAACTGGGTGGTTCGAGCCCTGAATGCTGATAGTACAAATTGTCATACCCTGGCTGTTCTAATTACGTTGGTAACCAGTTTATAACAGCATTAAGGCACCTCGGGTTTGTGGTATACGACCAATATACCACGGGCTAAGAGCTGTATCCAGGCACTCCTCGTTGTGTCGTGCCTAAGAACAGCCCTTTTACCTGTGGTATATTGGCCATATACACCAAACTCCCCGAGGTGCCTTATCGCTTAAATATCGCACTCAGATAACGTAAGCCGATTCCCCCTAAGATGAATAGCTATGCTAAATACATTTTTAAAATAAAGTCTTACCTGATACAAAAATGGGTCAATGTCTTCTTTGTATTTTTTTGTGCTCAATTGTTTGCTTTTTTTTTTATTAGAGAAAGGCATTGGTAATTTTATTAATTTAATGTTAATGTAAATGCATTGAACACACACACACACACACACAAGCTATTCAAAGACGATTGATTCGTTGGCACATGCATTTTCTGTAAAGATGCATCTGAGAAATGCTAAATATTCGTTGAGGCAACACTCCAGACTAGCGGTAAGTAAACAGAAGGTGGTGTGTCAAGAGACTCCAGGTCAGATCTTCTAATCCAGGCTCATGTCCTCGTCATCATCCTTCTTGTCTTTATCCTTGTCAGTCCCTTCCATGGCTTTGGCAAACGCTTCCACATCTAAAACAGAATTTAACAAAACATGGGGGGTTTCAGTGCTTTGCTCAAGGGGGCAGCAGATGGTATATTGATGCCAACCTCTGGTTACGAGCCTGTCTCTAACTTCAAGGCAACTGCTGCCCCCTGTTTGCCACATGTGCTTACTGCTTGTGTGAGGATGTGTAAATGATGTTATTATTATATTATTATTCACCTCCTTTGTTTGCAGCATCAACAGCCGCAGAGGGCAGACCAAACTGGTTCATGAGAGGTCCGAGCTGTCCTGATGCCAAGGCACTGCTGAACATACTCATCGCCTGGGAAGAGACACACACACACAGAGAGAGGAGTTGAGCATTTAAGGGAATGTTGAGGAGGTCCTTTTGTCAGTCATACCCAATCAAATGTTTCTCTATAAACTAGGAGATAGACTGTCCGTAAAAATTTAAAAAAATCCTTAACCTGTTGGAACTGTGGCGAGGTGAGTGTGTTCTGGATCTCTTCTGCACTCTGAGGTAGAGACTCTCCCGAGGGCAGGTAGGGTAGGAGCCTCTGCTGTACCTCAGAGTTAGACAGGATAGGAGCCATGATCTCCGGGGTACACACACTGGCCAGGTCCACTGAGGAGAGGGTCAACACAATGATAAAACACACATTATTACTTCATAAAGACGTAATACCAGATATGTTAACGGTCTACTCATATGAAGAAAAATCTAAAGAAAATGTCCACGTGAACTGTAGTCATGTGTTGCCTACAATACACTCTTTAAAAAAATAAATAATAATCCCTATTTAGCCATCTAAAAACAAGCTAATTGTTACAAAAAGTGAGAAAAACAAAGCCACTAATTATCTGTAGAATGTATACTACTTCTCCCCATCAATGTCCATTTCTGTCGTCCGCTTACCGTCACCTCCCTGCACGGCGACGGCAGCCGACATGGCCGGCACGTTCATAGTGGCCAGGATGCTCTGCAGATCGCTGAGCTGGATGGGCTGGGTGGGGGAGCCGACGGCTGCCGGCACGACGGGGGTCTGGGCTGCAGCAACAAATCCAATCAAATCAACGTTTATTCGTCAGACGGGACGTGGCCTAGGGAGCTAAAGCCGAAACCTCAACCACAAATGTCTACAGTGTCGGCAGGTGACTCTTAACCATTGCCCTTTTGCTCTCCATCTTCCCCCCCTCTTTCTACATATTCAATAAACTAACTAAATGTGTGTGTGTATATACACATACTTTTGTATGTGGACACCCCTTGAAATTAGTGGATTCGGCTATATCAGCCACACCCGTTCACAACTTGCAGACTTGTTTACATGTTGCTGTGCGTTTTGTTGCCAACCTTACTTTGCTACCTGACAACTTTACGGTTTTTATTTTTTAATTACCGTTTATATTTTTTGTTTTTTCCCCCCCTCACGCAACTTTTTATCTGGACGTGGTTCAACAGGACCTCCACCAGCCGAAGCTAAGTAGTAACATTAACATGATGCCTTCTAATTGCAGTCGCTGTACTCATAATATACAGGAGAACGATCGCCTTACGGCGAGGATAGCTGTGCTGCAAGCCCAGCTTCAGACGCAATCGTTAGGCGAGGGTAATTTCAGTGTAGGAAAGGATGAAACAGCAGTAGAGATAGTAGTATAAATCCCCTCGCACGGTCCCCGCAGCCGGACAACTTTCTCACAGTTTCTGGAAGGAAATGCTGTAGGAATGCTCAACAGGTGTCGCTCATTCAGCCGACAGAAACTTTCAACCGGTTTTCCCCATTAAGCAGCGAGTCGGAGTCAGAGGCCGAGTCTTCTCGTCTCTACTCTTCCCGTTACGGGGTCTGAGACGCCGAAGCTTCCCACCATTAGCTGACAAATTGAAAACTCTAGTCATTGGAGACTCCATTACCCGCAGTATTAGATTTAAAATGAATCATCCAGCGACCATACACTGATTACCAGGGGGCAGAGCTACCGACATTAAGGCTAATCTGAAGAAGGTGCTGGCTAAAGCTAAAACTGGCGAGTGTAGAGAGTATAGGGATATTGTTATCCAGGTCGGCACCAACGATGTTAGGATGAAACAGTCAGAGATCACCAAGCGCAACATAGCGTCAGCGTGTAAATCAGCTAGAAAGATGTCGGCATCGAGTAATTGTCGCTGGCCCCCTCCCAGTAAGGGGAAGTGATGAGCTCTACAGCAGAGTCTCACAACTCAATCGCTGGTTGAAAACCATTTTCTGCCCCTCCCAAAAGATAGAATTTTTTAGATAATTGGCCCTCTTTCTGGGACTCACCCACAAACAGGACCAAGCCTGGCCTGTTGAGGAGTGACGGACTCCATCCTAGCTGGAGGGGTGCTCTCATCTTATCTACCAACATAGACAGGGCTCTAACTCCTCTAGCTCCACAATGAAATTAGGTTGCAAGCCAGTGTGCTAGTGGCAGACTGGCTAACAGCCTGTAGTCAGCTCAGCTATCCCCATTGAGACCGTGTCCGTGCCTTGATGTAGGTTGATTGGCCTGACTGAAACATGGCTCAAGCCTGATGAATTTACTGTGTTAAATGAGGCCTCACCTCCTGGTTACACTAGTGACCATATCCCCCGTGCATCCCTCAAAAGGCGGAGGTGTTGCTAACATTTACTATAGCAAATTTCAATTTACAAAAAAATAATTTAAAAAAAGACCTCTTGAGCTTCTAGTCATGAAATCTATGCAGCCTACTCAATCACTTTTTATAGCTACTGTTTACAGGCCTCCTGGGCCATATACAGCGTTCCTCATTGAGTTCCCTGAATTCCTATCGGACCTTGTAGTCATAGCAGATAATATTCTAATCTTTGGTGATTTTAATATTCACATGGAAAAGTCCACAGACCCACTCCAAAAGGCTTTCGGAGCCATCATCGACTCAGTGGGTTTTGTCCAACATGTCTCTGGACCTACTTACTGCCACAGTCACACTCTGGACCTAGTTTTGTCCCATGGAATAAATGTGGTGGATCTTAATGTTTTTCCTCATAATCCTGGACTATCGGACCACCATTTTATTACGTTTGCAATCGCAACAAATAATCTGCTCAGACCCCAACCAAGGAGCATCAAAAGCCGTGCAATAAATTCTCAGACAACCCAAAGATTCCTAGATGCCCTTCCAGACTCACTCCACCTACCCAAGGACGCCAGAGTACAAAAATCAGTTAACCACCTAACCGAGGAACTCAATTTAACCTTGTGCAATACCGTAGGTGCAGTTGCACCCCTAAAAACGAAAAACATTTGTCATAAGAAACAAGCTCCCCGGCATACAGAAAATACCCGAGCTCTGAAGCAAGCTTCCAGAAAATTGGAATGGAAATGGCGCCACACCAAACTGGAAGTCTTCCGACTAGCTTGGAAAGACAGTACCGTGCAGTACCGTAGAGCCCTTACTGCTGCTCGATCATCCTATTTTTCTAACTTAATTGAGGAAAATAAGAACAATCCGAAATTCCTTTTTGATACTGTCGCAAAGCTAACTAAAAAGCAGCATTCCCCAAGAGAGGATGGCTTTCACTTCAGCAGTGATAAATTCATGAACTTTGTGGAAAAGATTATGATTATTAGAAAGCAAATTACGGACTCCTCTTTAAATCTGCGTATTCCTCCAAAGCTCAGTTGTCCTGAGTCTGCACAACTCTGCCAGGACCTAGGATCAAGAGAGACACTCAAGTGTTTTAGTACTATATCTCTTGACACAATGATGAAAATAATCATGGCCTCTAAACCTTCAAGCTGCATACTGGACCCTATTCCAACTAAACTACTGAAAGAGCTGCTTCCTGTGCTTGGCCCTCCTATGTTGAACATAATAAACGTCTCTCTATCCACTGGATGTGTACCAAACTCACTAAAAGTGGCAGTAATAAAGCCTCTCTTGAAAAACCCAAACCTTGACCCAGAAAATAAATAACTATCGGCCTATATCGAATCTTCCATTCTTGTCAATTTTTTGAAAAAGCTGTTGCACAGCAACTCACTGCCTTCCTGAAGACTAACAATGTATACGAAATGCTTCAGTCTGGTTTAAGACCCCATCATAGCACTGAGACTGCACTTGTAAAGGTGGTAAATGACCTTTTAATGGCATCAGACCGAGGCTCTGCATCTGTCCTCGTGCTCCTAGACCTTAGTGCTGCTTTTGATACCATCGATCACCACATTCTTTTGGAGAGATTGGAAACCCAAATTGGTCTACACGGACAAGTTTTGACCTGGTTTAGATCTTATCTGTCGGAAAGATATCAGTTTGTCTCTGAATGGTTTGTCCTCTGACAAATCAACTAAAAATGTT
The DNA here is from genome assembly GCF_002021735.2 of Oncorhynchus kisutch. Taxonomy (NCBI): domain Eukaryota; kingdom Metazoa; phylum Chordata; class Actinopteri; order Salmoniformes; family Salmonidae; genus Oncorhynchus; species Oncorhynchus kisutch. The sequence continues at coordinate 41,434,358 of NC_034197.2, read as the reverse complement.
GTTGTTCCTCAAGGCTCTGTTTTGGGACCACTATTGTTTTCACTATATATTTTACCTCTTGGGGATGTCATTCAAAAACAAATGTTAATTTTCACTGCTATGCGGATGACACACAGCTGTACATTTCAATGAAACATGGTGAAGGCCCAAAATTGCCCTCGCTAGAAGCCTGTGTTTTCAGACATAAGGAAGTGGATGGCTGCAAACTTTCTACTTTTAAACTCTGACAAAACAGAGATCCTTGTTCTAGGTCCCAAGAAACAAAGATCTTCTGTTGAATCCGACAATTAATCTTGATGGTTGTACAGTCGTCTCAAATTAAACTGTGAAGGATCTCTGCGTTACTCTGGACCCTGATCTCTCTTTTGAAGAACATATCAAGACTGTTTCAAGGACAGCTTTTTTCCATCTATTCGAAAAATCTGAAACTTTCTGGCCAAAAATTATGCAGAAAAATGAATCCATGCTTTGGTTACTTCTAGGTTAGACTACCGCAATGCTCTACTTTCCGGCTACCCGGATAAAGCACTAAATAAACATCAGTTAGTGCTAAATACGGCTGCTAGAATCTTGACTAGAACCCAAAAAATGTGATCATATTACTCCAGTGCTCCTACCTCTCTCCGATTTGGTCCTGCTGTACGTACCTACAGTCACAAGACGCAGGCCTCCTAATTGTCCCTAGAGTTTCTAAGCAAACAGCTGGAGGCAGGGCTTTCTCCCATGTGAGAGACGCAGACTCGGTCTCAACCTTTAAGTCTTTACTGAAGAGTCATCTCTTCAGTGGGTCATATGATTGAGTGTAGTCTGGCCCAGGAGTGTGAAGGTGAACGGAAAGGCTCTAGAGCAACGAACCGCGACTTGCTGTCTCTGCCTGGCAGGTTCCCCTCTTTCCACTGGGATTCTCTGCCCCTCACCCTATTACAGGGGCTGAGTCACTGGCTTACTGGTGCTCTTTCATGCCGTCCCTAGGAAGGGTGCGTCACTTGAGTGGGTTGAGTCACTGACGTGATCTTCCGGTCTGGGTTGGCGCCCCCCGCCCACGGGTTGTGCCGTGGCGGAGATCTTTGTGGGCTATACTCGGCCTCGTCTCAGGATGGTAAGTTGGTGTTTGAAGATATCCCTCTAGTGGTGTGGGGGCTGTGCTTTGGCAAAGTGGGTGGGGTTATCCTTCCTGTATGGCCCTGTCCGGGGGTGTCCTCGGATGGGGCCACTGTCTCCTGACCCCTCCTGTCTCAGCCTCCAGTATTTATGCTGCAGTAGTTTGTGTCGGGGGGCTAGGGTCAGTTTGTTATATCTGGAGTACTTCTCCTGTCTTATCCGGTGTCCTGTGTGAATTTAAGTGTGCTCTCTAATTCTCTCCTTCTTTCTCCCTCTGGGAGGACCTGAGCCCTAGGACCATTCCTCAGGACTACCTGGCATGATGACTCCTTACTGTCCCCAGTCCACCTGGCCGTGCTGCTGCTCCAGTTTCAACTGTTCTGCCTGCGGCTATGGAACACTGACCTGTTCACCAGACGTGCCGTTTTCAACTCTCTAGAGACAGCAGGAGCGGTAGAGATACTCTTAATGATCGGCTATGAAAAGCCAATTGACGTTTACTCCTGAGGTGCTGACTTGCTGCACCCAACAACTACTGTGATTATTATTATTTGATCATGCTGGCCACCCCTCATAACCTAGAGAGGAACCAGGCTTTGGCCTTCTAGGGAGTTTTTCCTAGCCACCGTGCTTCTACAGCTGCATTGCTTGCTGTTTGGGGTTTTAGGCTGGTTTTCTGTACAGCACTGAGATATCAGCTGATTTAAGAAGGGCTATATAAATACATTTGGTGTGTATAAAATCGAGCACACAGCCATGCAATCTCCATAGACAAACATTGGCAGTAGAATGGCCTTACTGAAGAGCTCAGTGAATTTCAACGTGGCACAGTCACATGATGCCAACTTTCCAACAAGTCTGTTGGTCAAATTTCTGCCCTGCTAGAGCTGCCCTGGTTTACTATAACTGCTGTTATTGTGAAGTGGAAACGTCTAGGAGCAACAACGGCTCAGCCGCGAAGTGGTAGGCCACACAAGCTCACAGAACGGGACTGACGAGTGCTAAAGCGCGTTAAAATGGTCTGTCCTCAGATGCAACACTCACTACAGAGTTCCAAACTGCCTCTGGAAGCAACGTCAGCACAAGAACTTTGTCGGGAGCTTCATCAAATGGGTTTCCATGGCCGAGCAGCTGCACACAAGCCTAACATCACCTTTTGCAAAGCCAGGAGTGGTGTAAAGATCTCAGCCATTGGACTCTAGAGCAGTGGAAACATGTTCTCTGGAGTGATGAAATACACTTGGAAGATGGGTTTGGCAGATGTTAGGACAACGCTACCTGACAAAATGCATAATGCCAACTGTAAAGTTTGGTGGAGGAGGAATAATGGTTCAGGCCCCTTAGTCCACTGAAGGGAAATCTGAACACTACAGCATACAATGACATTCTAGACGATACTGTGCTTCCAACTTTGTGGCAACAGTTTGGGGAAGGCCCTCTCCTGTTTCAGCATGACAATCCCCCTGTGCACAAAGAGAGGTCCATACAGAATTGGTTTGTCGAGATCGGTGTTGAAGAACTTGACTGGCCTGCACAGAGCCCTGACCTCAACCCTATCGGACACCTTTGGGATGAATTAGAACACTGACTGCGAGCCAGGCTTAATCGCCCAACATCAGTACCCGACCTCACCAATGCTCTTGTGGCTGAATGGACGCAAGTAACCCCTGCAGCAATGTTCCAACACCTAGTGGAAAGCCTTCCCAGAAGAGTGGAGGCTGTTATAGCAGCAAAGAGTGGGGACCAACTCCATATTAATGCCCATGATTTTGGAATGAGATGTTGGACGTGCAGGTGTCCACATACTTTGGGTCATGTAGTGTGAGATAGATAGAGATATATATATATATATATATATATCTCTATCTATATATATACACACACACACACATACATACACACACACACACACACACTTTGACATTGCACCGTTTACACTTGCGTCAGACAGGCAGAATACAGTGGGGTGTAAACGGGACAATAAAATATAAAAGGTAATAACCAATAAACCAATAAGGTGCAATACTATAGACAGAAGATATGGTAATAACAGTACCAGCAGGAGTGGTGGGGGTGACAGTGGGGGAGGCAGCGGAGGTGGCAGCAGGGGTAACTGGGGTGGTGGGGGCCACGGTCGAACTGATCCTGGTGGTGGTGGAACCGGAGGAGGGGGTGACGGCCGCAGACTGACTACGAGAGCTGTGGTGGGGAGGGAAGAGCGGAGGAATTATAATGATTTGTTATGACGTGTACTGTGATCGTAGCGTAGCTTGTATCTAGCACTCTGACATTTCAATTTTGAAATGCGATCTCAACTGGCCCACAGAGAATGAAAGCGTCAGGACGAGACAGCAGTTCTGAGACAGTTGAAATAATGCATCAAACTGTTTATGGATATACACAAAAACCATGTCAACAGAACTGGTAAAAATGTAATTTAATGCAGCTGGTTTTCCGTCTCTCCAACTTCAGTCTGACGTGATTGTTTTAGCTGTGTAGTTGGCTGGCTACGGAGCCAAAGGAACGAAGGAACAGCTTCTTCAGCACGGCTGTGCTGATCTAGGGTACTCTGCTCCACCTCGACCGCAGCACAGCTGTAAAAGTCGTATCACACGCCCTCCCCCTCCCTCCACCCTGCTAGGGCCTCTTACCTGGAGGATGAGGAGCTGGTAGCAGGGCCTCCACTGCCTAACAGACTGGCCAGACCTGGTCCTGCTAGGGCCCCTAGACCACCAAGTCCTCCCAGACCAGTCGGTCCAATCAGCTGCATCAGCTGTGTGTGGCTCATGTTACCCAGGAGGCTTTGCAGGCCACCCTCACCTGGGGGAAGAAAAAAACATTTCTTAACTTAAGAGACGAAACAATTCAAATAAATTGTTATAAAAATGTTGAGTGGTCTGTGTGTGTCCTACCTCCTAGAGCAGACAGCTCATGGCTGCTACTGCCTCCACTGCCCAGTGTTCCAGGCATGGGAGGGTTGTTCAGGTACTCATTCACCTTACGGCAATACTCCTCGTCCTTGTCCGATTTAGGCTCCTGGTGATCACAGGAATCAATAACATTAAGAGATCAATATCAAAAGTATTGGCTCTTGGTGACAAGAGAAATGGATAACATCATAAAGAATGAATAAAGTATAAAAAGGCCATGTGAAGTAAAAAAATTAAATAAAATAAAAAATTAAGTGTTTTATATCCTATTTTAAAAACAGCTAATGAAACTAACACTGTAATAGTGTGTAAACATATGATCTGCGTTATTTTCTGATTGTATTTTTAACTATCAACACTGGACCTTCTAAAATCAACAGGTTTGCATGGGGCGGGAGTTTTTTTCCAAATCAAATCAAATGTATTTGTCACATACACATGGTTAGCAGACGTTAATGCGAGTGTAGCGAAATGCTTGTGCTTCTAGTTCCGACAATGCAGCATTCCATGGTGACCTCACCATACGTAAAAAAATAGAATAATAATAATTGGTTAACAGACCAATAAAAAAGAGCATTCCAAATCTCTCTACCAATAACAGCTAGGATTCAGTTCTAGCTTGAGAAATAGTTATTTGGCTCATTTGTTATATATTTTTTGCACATTTTAATGTTAATCTATTACAGTAAGATACTGAATTGTTCCCAAGAAAACATTAAATATAGTAAATAAACAGCTGCTTTGGGCCTTTAAGGGTCTAACAAAAATCCCATAATTTCCTTGACTGGTCCCAGACCCATTTATACTGTCTTGCCAAACTCCTATGGTCATTGTCACACATTTGGCAAGACAGTACCAACAGACCTGGGACCACCAGGCTAATTAATTCCCACCTTGCCTGCTATAGTTCTATGTCAAAAGAAATGGTATTATGTTAAATGTTATGTGTAATGTTAATTCAACCCTCACCTGCATCCAGAAGAACAGCCTCTTGGATCCAGCCTTGAACTTGAGCACAAACACCCGCCCAGTGGTACACTGGCTCACCTTCTTGAACTCACAGTCATCAGGGAAGATGATCAGGTCCTGGAATCAAAAACAAACAAGCAAGGATATTATAAAACTTACCGGAAACCATCACCTTTTCACTGGGTTAATATTGTATAAAGTTGTTAGATATTCTTCAGTTTATATACTGTTTCACTACCAGAGAAATCATAGCCTGGTACAAGATTCTGTTTGTGCAGTTTTACAATCTCCATTGCTGCCAGCTTTGGGCAAACCAAAATTGGGACCAGTCTAGAGACACTACGACATCTGATTCAACTTGATCTAAATCCAGCAATCCACTCACATCATCAACATTTCCAGATCCCCGGTCCTTCCAGCAGAAGTGGATGAGGGAGTCGTCCGTCTGTTGGACGTACACACTGCCCTTACGCTTGTCCGGTGTCACTGTGCTACCCTTCATGGTCATCTTACCGGCACGAAACTCCACCAGATATTTACTGGACGAGCCCCGGGAGCCTGACACCAGGCTGGGGAATAGGGCACCTGAAGACATGATGATCCTCGGGTTGTTGACAGACACGTAGGCCTGTTGGTTTAATTCTGAAGTGGGAGGAGACAATAAAAAATAAAAAAATGTTTTCCTGACCTAGCAGACAGTTGCACGAGCATGCTTAAAAAATTACTATTAACAACATAGTATTGTTCTGCAGTGTCACGTAATTTTGAACTACTATTACTTGGACATTATATACACTGAACAAAAGTATATAAAAACACAACATGCAACAATCCACAATTGGATTTGGCCAGGGTAGGCAGTCATTGTAAAATTAGAATTTGTTCTTTACTGACTTGTCTAGTTAAATTAAATATTAAATTAAATAAAAAACTGTAACCTGTCAGGTTGATGGATAATCTTGGCAACGGAGAAATGCTCACTAACAGGGATGTAAACAACTTTGTGTGCTAAATCTCAGAGGAAAAACTCCGTGCGTATGGAACATTTCAGGGATCTTTTATTTCAACTCATGAAAAACACTTTACATGTTGCGTTTATTTTATTTTAGTTCAGTGTAACTAAGCTAGAAAAATATTTGATTGGACAATTAAACTGCAGTTTCAAGACGAGACAAATCAACCAAAATATGTTGTTTGGCTAACTATCAATAAGAAATTGATAGGATGGAAACGTATAATCTAAAACAACATTTCGCTTGTGTCTGGCTGTGTCATGATACCTGCTAGCTAGTTAGCATAAGCTAAGTAGCTAGCTAACGTTAGCTCATGACAAGGCTAAAAACTCTTAAGCTGAGGACGGGACTAGTTTTTCAAAACCGTCATTCTCAAGAAAAACACATATCGATGTTCTCTCAAATTTAACTGAATAATTCATCTTTCTACATTTCACGTACAGTATACAATTTTTTATTGAATTACCTGAAGTTTAGCTGGCAACAAAAGTTATGTATCAGACTTCCTCGTTGCTCTTCTTCGTGGGTTTGCGTGAACTGTTCGCTTCTTCTATGGTGACTCTTTCGCAATTCTACCAGTAGAAAACGTGACCATCGCCACTCAAATAGAAATGGCAAGCACATTGGATTTCCTGTGTGGTTTTTATTTTCCTGGATCTTAAACCCAAGGATATACTGCTCAATTAAAAAATGTAAAAATGTGTTGTCCTGTGAGATTTTGTAAACAGAGATTAAAGGCTTCCAATAGTGTATAAAAAAAAGTGTATCATGGAAAGTCAAATATGACTTTACCATTACAAATAAAGTGTATTACAACGAATGCCCCTTGCTTAGATAGGCTTTGTCCTCGTTTGCTACACTAGTGTCAAATGTGGGTCTCGAGGCTACCAAAGACACGTGACAATAGAACTCTAGGATGGTCATAGTTCTATTTAATTCTACATGTGCATGCCTCTCTGGTGGCCTCACAGGCGCCATCCCACTTCTGACACCAATGTCTCATATGTACGGCAACTGGGAAGTAGTCCTCCATAGGAATGAATGGAATTCTACAGTATTTCAATTACATTTTTTCAAGGATAAAATTACATGTATTTAAATATTTTTGTAATGGGGACAGTAACTTTCCAGAAATTATACTTTAAGGAAAAGGTTGTATATATATATATATGTATGTATGTTTAGCTCACATAATATTTCTTACACAAGCATTTTGCTACACCTGCAATAACATCTGCTATATATTTGTATGTGACCAATAACATTGTACTTGATTTAAAAGTATGCATTAAGGTGTCTGGAATAGAATAAACACGTAAAAAAAATGTAGACATTAATAAATGCATTTCAATAACATCAAAATACATTTTTACAACGGTGGAGGAGTGTCAAGATGGAGGCTTCAAAACAGCGCCTCCTATTAGTCACATCTAGTATATATATATATATATAAATCATTGTTAGGTAAACTAGTAAGAAGCCTACCTAAGCAAGACTTGTTACAAAACAATGCCAGGTTAGACCTATCAATAAAGTTCCAAAATCTGATGCAGGATGTGGTGGGGTTCATGTATTTCTCCATCAAAGACTAGCTTTTAGAGACGTTGAAGGATAGATCAGACATGTTATAGAAAGATATTGTAAAGTGGACTTTGGGAAAAGGGGGAAACACTACTCAATTTTTTTCGGTTATATCACTCAGGACGGATTTGCGGAAGAACAGAAAAAGGACATGAAAAACAAAATCCCTCGTTTTTGTCGAGATCAGAAAATAATTGTGTGAACAACTTTTGTTATATCGTGATTTACAATACAATTATTTTGTGATCGACAAAACGAGGGAATATTTTTATTTTATTAGTATGATTTCTGTGCGAATTCCCTCATACCTCCCACTTTTCCAACACCCGGGGTGCCTACATTTCAATTGAACCTGTGCGGGAACGATTTCTCCAAAACGTTATTCTATGTACTTGAACAAAGGGTGTAATTCATTATGCCAATTTTGTTGCAAAATATATCTTAAACGGAAGCAAACGGAACGAAGCAAACCCCTCCGTTGTTTATTTTTTATTTTTATTTTATTTACATAATGGTCGTTCAGTACAACACTGTTTCCGTTATATGTTTTCGTGATGAACGCAGCCCCCGGATGTGGGAGGGATTGACAGCCAACCAGGACCGCTTCTAGTTTAGCTAGTTTACTACGTGCTCTTTATTTATTTTATTTATTGAGTGCTCAACCAAAGGAAGCTAGCGTGTGTACTGTTGCTTTTTCGTTGTTGTTGGTATGCGAACAAACATAGATACCTTTTTCAAAATCGAAAGATCAACTGTGCCCAAAGTAGCTCAACGGTAAGAAGTGCATTTGGATAGTATATTTCCTATATCCCCCCCGGAGTGGCATGGTAGTATGCTTCTCCACCCGGCCTTGGATTAGAGAGCTAATGTTAGTGAATGGGTGGATGGTGTTAGCTAATCTAGTAACCACTAACCCAACATAGAGAATGTGTTTCCTAATTTGATACGGTAGCAAGAGATTATCCGCTTTACCGTTTTGTCTTCCGATCTTTATTTTATAGACAGCTAGTGGGAGATTGCTTATAGGTTGGTTTTATAACGTTTAAAAAAAAAATTAAAAGCCAATTCATCATGGCCCGGTTAACGTTAGCTGGCTAGTAAGTTTAGCTATATTTTAGTTAACTATTTAACTAGATAAACATCTCAAATTTAATATCCAGCTAACATGGACCCCGGTGAGTTGAGTAATTCTGGATTTGCTGTAAATGGAACCGGTGATTTATATCTAACTACCTAGCTAGTTAACGTCAGTTGTTGTCGATGTTTGTCAAAACAAATGTTTTATCTACTTTTTATATATACAACACTAAGTCATGTTAAGTTCCCCCTGATCAAAGATTCGTTATGTTCTTTAGCCAGCTAGTTAAACAAAATCGGATATAGGTCTGATTTATTTTGCCTTGCTTGGACCCTTTTACATGAATCTAGTTCCAGTTAGCTATTTAACTGATCAGCTGATGCCAGTACTAGCCAGGTTAGAATGTCATGCCTTTGCCATTTAAGAAGAAAAGCTCAAACGTATTATATATTGAGTCCAGTGAGGCCAACCCACACATACAGTAAGTCTGTGGGCCAAACAAGCCCTTTATTCCACAACACGAGTTAAAGGATTCTGGTTACTATAATGGAAATAAGCTACTTCTCATACAGACTGGATGCATGATTTAGGGATGTAGATCGCAACACATAGCATGGATATGCCTGCAATTTCCTCCAAAAACCAACACACATTTAGCATCGTGTGCACATTTTTTAAAAGGGAGTTGTTTCATTATGTTGTCATCAAAAAGATAGGCATCACTGACTCTGACAATGGCTGACTTAGTGACTATAGAGGATATCATAAATCAAATGTGTGGTTCATTATTAGGCATGTCACACATCCAATCCTGCATCCCAAATGGCGCAGCGTTCTAAGGCACTGAATCTCAGTGTCCCTACAGACCCTGGTTCGATTCCAGGCTCTATCACAACCGGCCGTGATTGGGAGTCCCATAGGGCGGCGCACAATTGGCCCAGCGTCGTCCTGGTTTGCGTTTGGCTGGCGTAGGTCATTGTCATTGTAAATAAGAATTTGTTCTCAACTGACTTGCCTAGTTAAGTAAAAAATATGTCCAACCTTCATTTGAGGGTGTGGATTAGCGGCCTAGCTAGCGACCTAGCTAGTGTCAACAAGTTCATTGTGTGTATAGGCCTAAAACTTGTGCTATTGACAGTCTTACTGCTTCAGGCAAGCTGTGGGTGGAGCTGACCATTAACTTACAGTATTTGTTTGAATGCTGTTGACCCAGAAAAATGACTCCCTCAATTAGGCAACTCAAAGATCAACATATGTTTGTGGTGGTTACCAGTGATGTAGTGGTAGTAAAATTGGTGGGTAAAGTCTGATTGCCGGTCGTGGTGGAAAAAAGTAACGCTTTTTATGGGTGGGGGGGGCACACTGTCCCAGAAGGGGGGGGGAACACTGTTCCAGAGGGGGGGGGGCACACTGTCCCAGGGGGTAAACTGTCCCAGAAGGGGGGGGGGGGGGGGGCACACTGTCCCAGAAGGGGGGAGAGGAAAAGGTGGGGTAAACTGTCCCAGAGGGAGAGAGAGGAAAAGGTGGGGTAAACTGTCCCAGAAGGGGGGGGGGGGGGGGCGCACAAACTGTCCCAGAGGGGGAGAGAGGAAAAGGTGGGTAAACTGTGTTTACTTGCGTTTACCCTCCATTACTGGCTAGTTTCTATCCATGGTACCAGAGAGGATGGGCCTACTTCTCCTTTAAAGGCATGTTGAGAGCAGTTTAACTAGTTGATCTTCGTGTCTTGTGATCTCTGTCCCAATACATTGTTCAACTTTCACTTCCATTGTCCCTGCTCTCGCACACTCACTCTTCTCTCGCCGAATGACATTCTTCGCTAAGCTGCTGCTTCCACATGTGGAAAGGGCGCACAATAGGGTTTGTAAATCAGCACTGTACACTTTCAACACAATGCACAGTAAGCATCCCATTGAGGAAAATACTGTATTTCTGTCTCAAATGGTACCAGGGCCCTATGGGTAGTGCACTACTTTAGACCAGGGCCCTATGGGTAGTGCACTACTTTTGACCAGGGCCCTATGGGTAGTGCACAATCTAGGGAAAAGGGTGCAGTTCGGTTGGCCGCTGCCCATTTAGTTAATTAATTGGATGCTTTTGCTTCAGAGGTCTATTCCAAAATTTTAAATTAGAGAGCTGAGCTAAGCAGTGTGTGTGTGTGTGTGTGCGCAGCTGTGTTTACCTCGGAGCTTGTACCTCCTGTGTCATGTTACTTTGCTAACATTGATTGTACACAAGGAGAAAGGCCTTGGTTGTGGGACAGCTGATAGGACTGAAAGGGAAACCATCTACTCACCCTTTAGGCCGGAGCACAGTAGGGCACGCTAGCTGCCTGGCAGTCTTGTTTACCCTATTCCCTATATACTGCATTAGTTTTGACCTGGACCCATAGGGGGAATAGGTTGAGTAATTTGATTTCATGCGTATAGCCTCTGTGCAGCTGCTCAGTATATAGTGTATATAAATGCAACATACAATTTTCAAAGATTTGACTGAGTTACAGTTTATAAGGAAATCAGTCAATTTAAATATTTATTAGGCCCTAATTTATGGATTTTATATAACTGGGAATACAGATATGCATCTGTTGGTCACAGATACCTTTAAAATGTTAGGGGGGTGGATCAGAAAACCAGTCAGTATCTGGTGTGATCACCATTTGCCTCATGCAGCGCCACATCTCCTTCTCATAGAGTTGATCAGGCTGTTGATTGTGGCCTGTGGAATGTTGTCCCTCTCCTCTTCAATGGCTGTGTGAAGTTGCTGGATATTGGCGGGAACTGGAACACGCTGTCGTACACGTCGATCCAGAGCATCCCAAACATGCCGAATGGGTGACATGTCTGGTTAGTATGCAGGTCATGGAAGAACTGTGACATTTTCAGCTTCCAGGAATTATGTACAGGTCCTAGTGACATGGGGCCGGGCATTATCATGCTGAAACAGGATGTGAATGCGGTGGATGAATGACACGACAATGGGCCTCAGGATCTCGTCACGGTATCTCTGTGCATTTAAATTGCCATCGATTAAATGCAGTTGTGTTTTGTTGTCCGTAGCTTATGCTGCCTGTACCATAACCCCACCCCCACCATGGGCACTCTGTTCACAACGTTGACATTTATCCCTTTACACTTGTGTGTATGAGATAGTTGTTGTGAAACTGTTGTGAAATTGTTAGGTTAGATTACTTGTTAGATATTACTGCATGGTCGGAAACTAGAAGCATAAGCATTTCGCAACACTCGCATTAACGTCTGCTAACCATGTATGTGACCAATAACGTCTGCTAACCATGTGACCAATAACATCTGCTAACCATGTGTATGTGACCAATAACATCTGCTAACCATGTGACCAATAACATCTGCTAACCATGTGACCAAAAACATCTGCTAACCATGTGACCAATAACATCTGCTAACCATGTGACCAATAACATCTGCTGACCATGTGACCAATAACATCTGCTGACCATGTGCCCAATAACATCTGCTGACCATGTGACCAATAACCTCTGCTAACCATGTGACCAATAACATTAGATTTGATCAGCAAAACACTTGCCCACACAATGCCTGTCATCTGCCCGGTACAGTTGAAAGCAGGATTCATCTGTGAAGAGCTCACTTCTCCTGCGTGCCAGTAGTAATTAAAGCATTTGAAGTTGATTCACGACGCCAAATTGCAGTCCCGTCAAGACCCCGGTGAGACCGACGAGCAAGCAGACGAGATTCCCTGAGACAGTTTCTGACACTTTGTCTATAAATTATTTCATCAGTTGTCCGGGTGGCTGGTCTCAGACGATCCCGCAGGTGACGAAGCCAGATGTAGATGTCCTGGGCTGGTGTGGTTAAACGTGGTCTGCGGTTGTGAGGCCGGTTAGATGTACTGCCAATTTCTCTGAAAACAACGTTTGATGCCGCTTAATGTAGAGAAATGAATACAAAATTATCTGGCAACAGCTCTGGTGGATAAAGCTACAGTCAGCATGCCAATTGCACGCTCCCTCAACATGAGACAGCTGTGGCTTTGTGTTGTGGGACAAAACTGAACATTTTAGAGTGGCCTTTTATTGTCCCCAGTACAAAGTGAACCTGTTTAATGATCATGGTGGTTAATCAGCTTCTTGATATGCCACACCTGTCAGGTGGATGAATTATATTGGCAAATGAGAAATGCTCACTAACAGGGATGTAAACAAATTTGGTCAAAAAAATTGACTGAAATATGCTTTTTTTTGTGCGTTTTGAACATTTTTGTTATCTTTTTAAACGTTTTTTATTATTATTTCAGCTTATGAAACATGGGACCATGTGTTGTGTTTGTATATTTTTGTTCAGTGTATATTTGTCTGGGTTACTCTGTCTGTGTGTTTATCTGCATCCATTATGGAACTGAGAGGCCATTGAAAGTGAATCAACTGATCTCTGTATAAGTGTCTGGGACATTTAATTAAAATTAACATTTAATAATAGCAGAACTGTCTCTTTTAGGTCTAGGGATCATAGTTCATATAGCCCACTCTTTGTTATCCTGAGTAGTGATAATTTTGGCAGCTATTAATTATATGTCTTTTAATATACCTTTTTAGTCTTTGGTCATATTTTAGTAATTTCATCCTGTTTTTAGTTATCAGTTGACTAAAATTGGACAAGTTTTTGTTTAGTTTGTCACTGACATTTTAGTCACAGTCAAAAAAACAAAAAAAATGATTCTATAAAATAATGAATATTTAGGCTACTTCCATTGTGATCATTCAGATATCCTTGTCCAACTCGGCCTACTATCCCCTAATATACCTTAGTTGGCAACGTGATATTGTGGCAGATGGTAACCAGTGCCAGCCATAAGTAACCATATAATTATAAAGCCTTGGTAAGAGGGGGACCAATAGAAAGCTCTGATTTCTCTCCGTTATAACGGTCAATGGGGGTGAATAACAGTGGTTTCCTAGAAAAGGGGGAGAATTGGAGCTTTACGAAAATGACAGAAATATTACTGTACTCCTAATAAGTCAACACATTTTTTATATGTGTATGTACAGTATATATGTGTGATGGGATGGATAGACATTATGAACAGTATGTGGATACAATATATACTATATGTGTAGAATACATGGATAGAATGTAGTATATGGATAGAATATATAGTATATGTGTAGAATACATGGATAGAATGTAGTATATGGATAGAATATATAGTATATGTGTAGAATACATGGATAGAATGTAGTATATGGATAGAATATATAGTATATGTGTAGAATACATGGATAGAATGTAGTATATGGATAGAATATATAGTATATGTGTAGAATACATGGATAGAATGTAGTATATGGATAGAATATATAGTATATGGATAGAATACATGGATAGAATATGTAGTATATATGTAGAATACATGGATAGAATAGTATATGTACAGCAATAGTTGAATAGGATGGACTTGGCTAGAATACAGTATATACATATGAAATGAGTAGAACCGTATGTCAAATCAAATCAAATGTATTTATATAGCCCTTCGTACATCAGCTGATATCTCAAAGTGCTGTACAGAAACCCAGCCTAAAACCCCAAACAGCAAGCAATGCAGGTGTAGAAGCACCGTATGTAGAATTAGAACCGTATGTAAACACTACCAAAGGGACCGGTGTTCCACTACCAAAGGGACCGGTGTTCCACTACCAAAGGGACCGGTGTTCCACTACCAAAGGGACCGGTGTTCCACTACCAAAGGGACCGGTGTTCCACTACCAAAGGGACCGGTGTTCCACTACCAAAGGGACCGGTGTTCCACTACCAAAGGGACCGGTGTTCCACTACCAAAGGGACCGGTGTTCCACTACCAAAGGGACCGGTGTTCCATGTCTATGTACAGGGATGATAGCTAGCTGGCTATGACTATCCAACAGAGAGGGATGCTAGGTTAGCTAGCTGGCTATCCAACAGAGAGGGATGCTAGGTTAGCTAGCTGGCTATCCAACAGAGAGGGATGCTAGGTTAGCTAGCTGGCTATCCAACAGAGAGGGATGCTAGGTTAGCTAGCTGGCTATCCAACAGAGAGGGATGCTAGGTTAGCTAGCTGGCTATCCAACAGAGAGGGATGCTAGGTTAGCTAGCTGGCTATCCAACAGAGAGGGATGCTAGGTTAGCTAGCTGGCTATCCAACAGAGAGGGATGCTAGGTTAGCTAGCTGGCTATGGTCTTACTAAAAGGGTAAAAGGGGTGTTACTACTAGATGCAGGCAAGAATGTGCAAGGCAGTATTGAATGTGTCCCTGACTGTCCATGTGTCTCAACCTGTGTGCTCCTACGTTGTAAACTTTTTCAATCATAGGCTAGGTTGTAGCAACCTCATGATGGGTATAGATAAACTTCTAGTATCATGAAGTAGCCTAAACCTATCTGGGTGAATGGAATATGAATGCTGTAATAAATAATAGAAATAAGACCATGCTCATGAAAACAATCGTCCTCCCTCATTTTAAGCGGCACTGACCACCACTACCGGTATATATGACAGCATTCATGATAATAATATTATTATTATAGATAATACTGACATGGTGTTTCCCCCCCCCCCCCAGTCAGATAATACTGACATGGTGTTCCCTCCTCCCCCCAGTCAGATAATACTGACATGGTGTTCCCCCCCCCCCCCCAGTCAGATAATACTGACATGGTGTTCCCCCCCCCCCCAGTCAGATAATACTGACATGGTGTTCCCTCCTCCCCCCAGTCAGATAATACTGACATGGTGTTCCCTCCTCCCCCCAGTCAGATAATACTGACATGGTGTTCCCTCCTCCCCCCAGTCAGATAATATTGACATGGTGTGTGTCCCCCCCCCCCCCAGTCAGATAATACTGACATGGTGTTCCCCCCCCCCCCCCCCCCCCCAGTCAGATAATACTGACATGGTGTTCCCTCCTCCCCCCAGTCAGATAATACTGACATGGTGTTCCCTCCTCCCCCCAGTCAGATAATATTGACATGGTGTGTCCCCCCCCCCCCCCCAGTCAGATAATACTGACATGGTGTTCCCCCCCCCCCCCCCCCAGTCAGATAATACTGACATGGTGTTCCCTCCTCCCCCCCCCAGTCAGAAACTGACATGGTGTTCCCTCCTCCCCCCAGTCTGATAATACTGACATGGTGTTCCCTCCCTCCAGTCTGATAACTGACTTGGTGTTTCCCCCCCCCAGTCAGATAACTGACTTGGTGTCCCCCCCCCCCCCCAGTCTGATAACTGACTTGGTGTTCCCTCCTCCCCCCGGTCAGCCTGGCCCTTCTGCTGTTGTTTTTCCTCTCTCTTCACACATCACGACACAGAGGTATTAATATGCTGACGATGGATGATTTGGTCCTGGCCTGGTGTTAATCCACTGGATTCTGCTGTCTCACAATATTATAGTTGAATGATTTCAGGAGGATTTGGGATAGTGGTAGTAGTCTCCACATCCTGTCTGTCTCCAGAGAGAGACTAGGATAATGATGGAGATGGATTGGGGTTTGGAAAAAAACAGAGGGATGGAGGAGGGATGAAAAGGTGTGTGTGTGTGTGTGTGTGTGCCTAGTAGACTGTGCCTAGTAGACTGTCCCTATAGCTCTGAGGTAACATGGTTATGGAGAGAGGAGCAGTCTGCAGGGCAGGCCACCCCAGACCACCCCAGACCCATAATGTATAGAGCTACTCCACAATAAGGAAAGGCAGCAGGAGAATGACGTCTTCATTAATGGGCCTTGTGGTAAAGACATATATATATATATATATATATATATATATATATATATATATATATCGGGCCGACATTGGGCCGTTATCCTAGAAAAGGCCATTCTCTATCAGCTTTGGCACCACTCACTGCCTGAGCCACCAGCAGTGGTGGAAAAACCCAATTGTCATACTTCAGTCATTTTCTATTGGGGTGTCTTTTTACTTTTTCTCAAGTTAAAGTGAAAGGCACCCAGTAAGATATGACTTGAGTAAGTCTATAAGTATTTTGTTTTAAATACACTTAAGTATCAATATAAATCATAATTAATTTTATATTTCTTATTATTAAGCATATTTCTTATATTAAGCAAACCAGATAGCTTAGACAATCATTTACAAACAGCATTTGTGACTAACCAGCTCAATTGGGTCTTATGTAGCAAAATTTGAAATGGTGTTTTTTTACATTGGATAAAAGTAGAGACTCAGAGCTATAACATTGTTCCTCAAATGTAGTGTATTATACACAATGGGGAAAGTAATTCTGCTTTGAAAGTTGATGAAGTTGTATCCCCACTTTTGAGAAAATGGCCCTTGAATGTTTTGGTAGCTACTGGAGAGCTCTTCTTTGTCTACACCAACTCAACACCCACCCATCTCTTTAAGGATTCACATGTGAGGCCATGTGCTAAACAGAGTGAGTTCGGTAGTGTACTAAACAACCAAAGATTTTGAGACTAAAGGCTGGTTGTCATTATGAAAACGTATGAACTCAAAAACAACAAGCTGCTTGACATCAGCAGCCTGGCAGTCCAAAATAGCACAACTGGTGTATTTTTAACACCAATAAACAAATCTGTTTAAAAATGAATTTAGTTTATGTCAATCTATCAAACCAGGCAACTAAAAGCAACTTTCTAAACAATGTTTTGGTTCATTTCTACCCTGTTAGCTTGTTAGCTTGTTAGCTTGTTAGCTTGTTAGCTTGTTAGCTTGTTAGCTTGTTAGCTTGTTAGCTTGTTAGCTTGTTCGCTTGTTCGCTTGTTCGCTTGTTCGCTTGTTCGCTTGTTCGCTTGTTAGCTTGTTCGCTAACGTTAATGACAAAGCAAAAAGTTTTTGGGAAATTTGTTTTTTTTTAAATAAAGAAAACATGTAAATATCATATTTTACAACCGTTCGGACGCATTACTCGTTACTTTATTTAAAGACCTTTGGCAGTGATTACAGCCTCGAGTCTTCTTGGATATGACACTACAAGCTTGGCACACCTGTATTTGGAGAGTTTCTCCCATTTTCTTCTCAGCAGATCCTCTCTAGTTCTGTCAGGTTGGATGGGGAGCATCGCTGCACAGCTATTTTCAGGTCTCTCCAGAGACTTGGATATTCAGAGACTTGTCCCGAAGCCACGCCTGCGTTGTCTTGGCTGTGGGCTTAGGGTTGTTGTCCTGTTGGAAGGTGAACCTTCGCACCAGTCTGAGGTTCTGGGGCAGATTTTCATCAAGGATCTCTCTGTACTTTTCTCCGTTCATGGTGCCAGGTTTCCTCCAGACATGACGCTTGGCATTCAGACCAAAGAGTACAATCTTGGTTTCATCAGACCAGAGAATCAGTCCTTCAGGTGCCTTTTTGCAAACTCCAAACTCTATGCAAATGTTGTTAATCACAAGGCTAATATAAGTCTCAAAAGGAAGGAAAACCGATTGTCATCTGTAGCACCCATAGACTCCACTGATCAGCCAAAACAAGCTCAATAACGCCATGCATGAACACATTCCTATTGAATATGCATTCCCCTTTACTGTGAGTAGCCCTATGCCGTTTTGCCATTTCAAATCAAATTATTTTTTTGATTTGAAAATGTACACATTCATGCATAGATGGCTGTCTATTCTAAATTTGTCATCAACATTTTTTAAATTGAATGATGCTGAATATCGGCCTAAAATTACGGCCAATCTGCCTCCTGGACCCCCCCAAAAAAATCGGTTTCGTCATCGGCCCTAAAAAACAAAATCCATATCGTTTGTTTCTATAAACCGGGGCACTCAGAGCTCTGTCTATTGTTCTGTTTTACATCTCATTAGGCAGAATGATCCGGAATGACCTCGGGGCCTCCTTTGTCTAGCTGGGATTACATTAGGGTTTCTGGGCTATTGTGGCCCCTGGGGTGGTGGATGGAGTTTAAGATAATGATCATTGATCTGTGGTGAATCACAGCTGCATCTTCCATTTTTTTATTAAATTATAATGTGAGATAATATAGATTGGTTGATCAAGGTAATGAAGCAAGGTGACCAGACATGTTATGTTGCGACTCATGGACACTTAAAGGCAAGGTTTCCCCTGTATTTATTTAGTAGTGGGACAGTTTTTCAATACATTTTCATATTTGGAGCCAATGTTCCCTCGATGTTTTGTCTTTTTTAAGCATTGAGAAAATGTCAGGTCTGCTGTGCACCAACTTGAACGTTGTGAAAAATCCTGTGCAACTTCCAGCTCCCATTTACTGTGAACACTGAGGCTGTACCTGCTTTAAGTTAACATTGGCCAAGTAGGCTACTGTGGCTATGTGATCATAATGTAGGCCTACCAGAGTGGCCTACCATCAAAAACAATGGAGTAAATACATCCCATAACATTTTAACATGGAAATAGCTGTTCTATCAGTCAGCATACAGCAGCAGCCAATGTGTGGTGTTCAATGTAGAACCTACATTCCTTGAGACTCCTGGGGGAAAAAACATGCAAGGCTTGACATGAACTTGTTTATCCACTTGTCCTCCAGACAAGAAAGTGACTGGAAATGTTGTTGTGTGATTTGATACAAGAAACCTCTTTACAAAATAAAAGGCATTATTATTCCTGTAACATTATTACAGAGAATCTGACAAATTATGCTACACTCTTCCTACTTATTATGCTAGCCTCTTCCTACTTATTATGCTAGCCTCTTCCTACTTATTATGCTAGCCTCTTCCTAAGCCTTTCTCAAAATACATCAATGCCCCTTTAAGACAAAAAATATATATATTTTAACTAACTTGCTTTTCAAAGGTCTAGAAATGTACATGATTTGTGCTCTTGTAAGAAGCGATCACTCCCCTATTGCTGACTACAAATGATCTATAACTGGGCTAATAACTCACTTATTGGGCTAATAACTCACTAACTGGGCTAATAACTCACTAACTTGCAGCGGATATGAACAAAATATGCACACGTAGCTACATGCAGCTCTCGCTGTGATTCAAAACAAGAGCATCTACCTACGGCCACTCATGCTGTAAACACAGTCCAGTTCAAAGTAAATGTCACAGGTCCATATGGCAATGGTATTTGCATATAGGCCTACTGCAGCTCTGATTTGGTTATGCCGCATTGGTCTGTGTAGACTAGTAGGGGCTGAGTCATGCACAGTAGAATCCCACTCCGATGAGTTCTGCCTACGACAATCTCTTGCGTTGTTCGTTATGTTGCATTGAAAGTGGCTAATATTGCGTTGATTAGATCAGTAAAGGGAAATGTTGATGGTGTAAAACTCTAGAACAGTGGTCACCAACCTTTTATGAGTCAAGATCCCTTTTCTGAGTCAAGATGCAAGCCTAGATCAACCGCTAAGAATTTTTATTTTTTAAACATGACTTGAAAAAACGTAAGCCTGTCACATTGTCTTACCCCTCCCCCTCAATAAAAGCCATAGTACAACCTATGTGCTGTGGTAATTTCATTGTTTACTCTGTAACCTGTTAGTTCATATGCCTCGACACCGTGATATACAGGCCTAGAGGCAGAGACAATAAGAAGACACAGTGGCAGAATAAATTCAACCACACCTTTTTTTGTTTTCATCACAAAACCGTAGCGCAACCTCTGTCCTGTGAAGTCCACAAAGCATTATTGTATGTAACAAACCGTTACATGACCTACAGCATGGTCAAGCAACTTAATGTTTGACGTGTTCGGACTACTGCCTCTACTATTCCAGCATCATATCATCTATGCTTAGTTTAATACAGTGACATCTCAAAAGATACCAAAAACAATTGTCATACAGTACACACTTTTTTTTTTTTTTGCTGTCCTAGGCTACCTGGCTAAATGACTTACTCGCTAGCCTAACTTCCTTTCACGGGGCAACAATGCGCCGGGCCAGCTAGTTAACATTAATCTAGCGACATGTTGAACTTACATCCTCAGGCCAGGGAGGTACAATGTATGAATTTATTTTATACTTTTATTTTTTTATCAAGGGAGGCCAAATCTCTCGAATAAGGAGACTGGACATCATATACTGTAGTGTTAGCTCATCCAAAGGGCTTTGACTTCTCTATACTATATATACTATCTGTACAGCTGCTAATTTGATTTCCTTGCGGGTTTTTTTCTCCTCCTTCGTTCCCGGTTTCATTTGCTCAGATTTGATTGAGTTCCTAAGTTATCTTTTTGATTCAAAGGTCACACGAGCTGAGGAGCAGAAGACCAGTAACTAACGTTTCAATCCGCGATGGCAAACGTGAATGGTAACAGCGTCGACTCCAGTCTAACCATTACAGTGACTCATACGGTCACACAGATCTTCAGAACCTCCGTACGGTTCGGGTCTCTGAAATTACAGCTGCCACTCGGCTCCAAACTGCCATCGACGCCGCTCTACATTGACAGTATAGTAGCCGTTGAGAAAACGGTGGCCTGTCTGTGCTTTTAAAAACCAAAAGCTGATTGACAAGACCGATGACCTTGGAATCCTGTTCTCGCAGTTGCTGGGTCTGGCCATCGTTCTATCGCCCACGAAGCTGGACAGAGCCCACCGTATTGGCCCCTCCCCAGCGAGCAGAGACGACTCCAAGCCTATCGTGTTTATCGTCCGTTTTCCCTACTACCGTGACAAGGAGCGCATCCTCCAGAGGCCAGATACACTTCTGAGGACGCAAGGTGTTCATCTTTCCTGACCTCAGCTCAAGAGTCACCCCCTAAAAAAAATGCTAAATTCCTCGATGTGAAACGCAACCTTAATGAGAATGCAGTTCGACTCCCGCTAGGACGCCCAGTATTCAACTGTTTATTTTTTTATGTTTTTTCAAATCAGACGGGTTCAACCTCTTTCTTATTGGGATAACTTAAGACTCTATCTTAGAGGGTAAATTATTTCTTATTCTTCTCATTGAAACAAATCTGGGAAAGCTAGACTAGAAAAACTATCTAAAGCCGTCCTTGACTTAGACCACCAACATGCCTTGACTCCGTCTCCAGAGCTAATATAAGCAACGTTTTGAATTTACGGTCTGAATTTAATCTCTTGTCCACTACAGATGCAGAACGGTTTCTATTGCATTCACGTGGTCCCTACTGTGAACAATGGCGACAGGGCTGCTAGCACACCTATTAAAACGCAGCGCTAACTGCCCGTCTGATTTCCCCAAATTTAAAGATTTCTCTCATAGTTTGATTTCTGACCCTACGGGGATCGACGACACCTTCAAATATTTTTTTATTCCTTCCTGTAGACTTCTGAATATCCATCAGATACAATATGACTACATTTTTGGGGGTGTGAACTGGAGACTCCCACAGTTGAGACTAAAACTGTTTTTAGTTTTGTAGGCTAGGCTATCCTATTTAATTTCTGGGGCTTGATTTATGGATCAAGCCTCATTCTGATCTGATTCCCAATGATCAGTGTAAAAAAGAAAAGAAAAAATATCTACCCCCTTTTCGCCCCAATTTTGTGGTATCCAATCGTTAGTAGTTACTATCTTGTCTCATCGCTACAACTCCCGTACGGGCTCGGGAGAGGCAAAGGTCGAAAGCCATGCGTCTTCTGAAACACAACACAACCCAACCAAGCCGCACTGCTTCTTAACACAGTGCGCATCCAACCCGGAAGCCAGCCGCACCAATGTGTCGGAGGAAACACAGTGCACCTGGCGACCTTAGTTAGCGTGCACTGCGCCCGGCCCGCCACAGGAGTCGCTGGTGTGTGTGATGAGACAAGGATATCCCTACCGGCCAAAAACCTCCCTAACCCAGACGACGCTAGGCCAATTGTGCGTCACCCCACGGACCTCCCGGTCGCGGCCGGCTCCGACAGAGCCTGGGCACGTACCCAGAGTCTCTGGTGGCACAGCTAGCGCTGCGATGCAGTACCCTAGACCACTGCGCCACCCGGGAGGCCAAAGATGTCTCCTTTTGATAAAACAGGAAGTGTAAAGATGTCTCCTTTTGATAAAACAGGAAGTGTAAAGATGTCTCCTTTTGATAAAACAGGAAGTGTGCAGATGATAGTTTATTATGTTGCTCCAGCGGTTCTGAATTTGTGATGCGCCCGACTGTCCACATTTTACGACTAACCTTTTGATTGTAACCTTCTTCTTCTTCTTCTTTTGTTTCATTTATATGTTAAAGCACTTTGATTTCAGTATTTAAATATGTTGAGATGAGACCAAATGAGCTGTTTCTGTCTTCCGTCCCTTTTCTAAAAATCAGACAGATGGGGCCGTATGGTCTACGGTAGGCTAGAGGTCTGATGTGATAGTCTGCCTATAACTATAACTCTGTTCCTGTTCTACTCAGAGATAATCGAATTTGGAACACTCGGCCCCCGCCCCGCGTACTCGGCCAGTCAGGAGCCGCTACTGTGTTGTGGACCTGGTATAATCCTTTTAACTAAATGACATGTGCTAAAAATCTAATCAAATGTATTGGTCACATACACACCTTTTGGCAGATTGTTATAGCGGGTGTAGTGAAATGCTTACGTCCCTACAGTACAGTAATATCGAACTAAATGCTGGTGTTCCTAGCTCCAACAGTGCAGTAATATCTAACTAAATGTTCCTAGCTCCAACAGTGCAGTAATATCGAACTAAATGTTCCTAGGTCCAACAGTGCTGTAATATCGAACTAAATGCTGGTGTTCCTAGCTCCAACAGTGCAGTAATACCTAGCTAAATGCTGGTGTTCCTAGCTCCAACAGTGCAGTAATACCTAGCTAAATGCTTGTGTTCCTAGCTCCAACAGTGCAGTAATATCTAACTAAATGCTAGTGTTCCTAGCTCCAACAGTGCAGTAATATCTAACTAAATTCTGGTGTTCCTAGCTACAACAGAGCAGTAATATCGAACTAAATGCTGGTGTTCCTAGCTCCAACAGTGCAGTAATACCTAGCTAAATGCTTGTGTTCCTAGCTCCAACAGTGCAGTAATATCTAACTAAATGCTTGTGTTCCTAGCTCCAACAGTGCAGTAATATCTAACTAAATGCTTGTGTTCCTGGCTCCAACAGTGCAGTAATATCTAACTAAATGTTCCTAGCTCCAACAGTGCAGCAATATCTAACAATTCACAACAAAACTAAAAGTATGGAATTAAGGAATATATAAGTATTAGGATGAGCACCTGTACTGACCTCGCCTTCTGGAGGTTAGTACGCAACGGTGAGTACAGAGTGCGTTGTATACCCGTGCTTAGTATACGGAGAGTGTGTGACAAAGGAGCAAACTGATCTGCTGTCATCATGTTTTAGGAGGACGTGGCCTCCCCTGTTTGACTGTCACTGTTAGTTCTGAAAATCTCCCTGTTCTGTGTTAGTAGAAGACGAAGAACCTGGAGGTGGAGCGAAGGGTTGAGCCTGTGACCGTAACGCAGGACGACAGTCCGAGAACACACTGACCTGCCCCAAACACACTTAGCAGTCCATATACAAGGACCTGTCTATATCAGACACGGTCACTAGAGCGGGATCCGAGCAGCATCGCCATGCTCTTTAGTATCTTGGCAAGGAAACAAAACACACAGCAGATCTAACTTATTTAGGAAAACATCCCTGGTGTTGGAAACACACATCATTATGATGTCATCCAGACATTATGATGTCATCCAGACATTATGATGTCATCCAGAGTCACATGTATTTATTTTCCAGGTTCTAGAACACAATATGTTACATACAGAAGGTTTTTAAAGGACAGGTTTTTTTCTGCCATGGAAAGATGTGCAATATTTGAGCTACTGGTATTATCCCAGCCCTAACAATCAACACACACTTCCCTAAGCCTGCCATATACACACACACCGCTAACCACCAACGTGTACTGACCTGCCCATAGCTAACACACAGCTAACCACCAACGCGTACTGACCTGCCCATAGCTAATACACAGCTAACCACCAACGTGTACTGACCTGCCCATAGCTAACACTAACACACAGCTAACACACAGCTAACCACCAACGCGTACTGACCTGCCCATAGCTAACACTAACACACAGCTAACCACCAACGCGTACTGACCTGCCCATAGCTAACACTAACACACAGCTAACCACCAACGCGTACTGACCTGCCCATAGCTAACACACAGCTAACCACCAACGTGTACTGACCTGCCCATAGCTAATACACAGCTAACCACCAACGCGTACTGACCTACCCATAGCTAACACTAACACATACTAACTGTCTGAAAGCTGTAAAACATAGAAACACATGCCGCTGGTTGACAGGATGCCTGGTTTAATGGCATGGCTTTAGTGGCTCCATCTAGGCAGCGGAGCCTCCGCTTGGTCGGTCTGTGTATTGGAGCCGTGTTGTATCAGTGTGTTTAGGCCTAGTGAGGGTTGTTATGGCGACGTGGCGGGGTGTCGACCATCTGGTGAGGGTTTTAGTGGACAGGCCCCTACACACACACACAGACTCCTAATGGCAGCTGTGGCAACAGGATTCTGTAACCACGGCGACTCTACATCTATCCCTCACGGTCTCGTATTTTTTATAATTTTTTGTGTCCTCAACACCTGATTTCTCTCATATATCACCTCCCTTTATTCAGAACATGGCATCGCTTGAAAACAGTCTAACTTGAATAGCAGCTAACCAGGCAGAATTGTCAACCCCCCCCCCCCCCCCATTGGTAGCTGCTATGACTAGCTACTCATGGTGTGTTTCTGTACATGGGGGGGGGGGGTAGTAGGTTAATTCACATTGACACATCAATAAGAGGCAACGGTGTAATTAAGGAAGAGGCTTTCTTCCCAGATATCACCTGAGGTGGTGTGCCACACTTTAACCCCTCCCCCTTAAGCGCTATGGGCCCCCCCACACACACTAGCCTTTAGTCACTGATCTAGGACCAGTTTAGCTTACCCATAGCCTAAACCCTTACCACTATGGAGGCATATAAAATAATGATCTCAGATCAGTCAGTGTCTAGGGCTCTCCACCCCTGCTTAATCCCAACAGAGCTTTCAGAGGAAATGATCAGATTATCCTGAACCAGCGGGCTGTCCTCCTGCTACTTGGTGGTGAGCCTGTTCTTACTGCCTGCCTGTCGGGGTTATTTTCGTGCACAAGCCCTGTCAGAACAGGCAGGCAAAGTGAGACAGAGGCCATGAATAGCCTAAAAAAATTACCCAGAGGGAGAGGGTCATGGAGTTTGGACTTGCTATAAAAAAAAAAATGTTAAAGTGTGAGGAAAGGTCAACTCCTTTGTCTGTTGGCTAATAGGCTGCATGGCTTTCATGAGCTGAACCAGTCCTGTGACCCATCAGATTATACTGTCAAACAACAAGTGTACAGGCCTTCTCTAGGAGAACAGGTAGATCAGTGGGAGGCCTTCCAGGCCAGAGATGAAAGGAAGGGAACCATGGTAGTGTGTAGAACCAGTCAGTCAGTAACACATAGTAATGTTAGATTAGATTAGTTGGCCTGAATGAGTTCCCAGGTTCCTAAATTAACCAATGAACCAGGGGTTGGCCTCTTCCTGTGTGTGCCAATCAGTCAGTGAAGAGGAGAATAGTCTGTCTCTCCGAGCCCCACGGCGTGACACACACACACACACCATGGCTCGTAGTCCTAGCTACCCCTCTGCTCCATCATTTCTCTTCACTGATCTCTCAACTTCTCTCCTCTGTTTACGCCCTCGGTGGCTGTGAGGGGTGAGCCGGCTGGCCCTCGGTGGCTGTGAGGGGTGAGCCGGCTGGCGCTGTGCCACAGATGAAGTGTGATTTCTACCAGCAGCTAGCCAGGGTTTGCCTGGGGTTTTCTCGTAAGGGGGCAAAAATGTGTCCTCTCCTCCGTGACCCGGAAACCGATGTGGTCGAAGTGTGTCAATTCGTTAGTAGGAAGACTGTCATCCCCTCCTTTTGGCAAGGAAGCACACCCCTCTGGAATGCAGTCTTGCTCCCTCCACAGAGACCGACATGCATCTTTCTCTCTCACAAGGATATGTTATGTAGGCCAAATGCTATGAGGTTGTCATGGTGCATTAAGTGTGTAATCCATGTGACTATTTTGTCTGAGATGCGGGCAGGTTTTTCCATGAAATTCGAGGATATTTGAAGGAAACAAAATCAAAGTATGATGGAAAAGGGACTCTTGCTATTGGTTCCCTTCCCTCATGTTAAAACACCTGGATTCATGATTAAAGGGACAAAGTGACATCACCCTAACTCTCATTTTAATACACCAATAGGAACCTTCTCTTACCTAATTTAAATAAGTACCGTATTGTAGTCAACATCGGGGAAAAGTCATGTTTGCAGAGGGCCGTGGTTTATATAGCTAGATAGCTACTCTACCGGTGCCAATATTTGACTGTAGGGTGTCAGCTAATATGATTAAACGTTTACCCTATTAATTTATGGCAAAGATACTTATGTTTCCCTTTCATCTGTGTCTAGTGTTAGCTAGTGACTGGCTAGCTAGGTCTTCATCTGTGTCTGGTTGGTAGCTAGTGACTGGCTAGCTAGGTCTTCATCTGTGTCTGGTTGGTAGCTAGAGACTGGCTAGCTAGGTCTTCATCTGTGTCTGGTTGGTAGCTAGAGACTGGCTAGCTAGGGTCTTCAGGCAGGCAGCATGGAACAAAAAGGGGGAGGGTCATTCCAAACTCAAGTCAACACATTTATCAGTGCCGCTGACAACCCTATCACAAGAGACATGCGAAATGTGTAGATATTTCTATTTTGTAAAGTGATATCATTAACTAAGTTTCCATCTAATTGGCGACCAGACTTTCATGCGAATATTCAAAAATCTGTTTATTTCCCGCCGGAGGTGTTTCCACCAAACTGACTTGTTTCTGATATAAATCAGTAATGACGTAGTGCAAACAATGTATTTTTTCTCTTCAGTTTTCATGTACCGAATAAAAATATATGTTCAATAATGTTTCCATCGCATTTTTACTGCAGCGCCGCATCCAAGTTGCTTGACATCAGCGTTTCAAAGAGCTGTCAGTCAAGGCGAGCTCATGAATATAAGCTCCCCGCCCACTCAGCCTGTCATTTCAAACTTCCTGGTAGTTAACCATGAGAGGAAGTACTTTTCAAAATGACTGTTCAAGACCAAATTTTTTAATTTTTTTTACGTTTTATTATTTATTGTTTTTGTGAAAAATCGCTAGCTGTGATGTTTACTTTCTCAACTTCCTAATATTGAGCAAATGATACTCGTTGGATCTAGAGGTCTTCACGGGTCCAAAAACTACGGGGACGTCAAAATAATAAACTATTTACCAAATCTATACATTTTTAAATGTTGATTTACTTCTCCTCGCCATTGTCATTTACCTGATAAGACGTGAAGAAGAAAACAAGGCCTAGCCTATGTGGTCCCTGGGTCGCCAGTATACCTGGGTGGTGGGGGTTCCCTTGTCAAGAAAAGGTTTAGGAACCCTGGGCTATTTATTTATTTAACCAGGTAGGCCGTCTGTCTGTCTGCTAGTGTAGTCTGGCCAGTTGTCTGTCTGCTAGTGTCGTCTGTCTGTCTGCTAGTGTCGTCTGTCTGTCTGCTAGTGTCGTCTGTCTGTCTGCTAGTGTCGTCTGTCTGTCTGCTAGTGTCGTCTGTCTGTCTGCTAGTGTCGTCTGTCTGTCTGCTAGTGTCGTCTGTCTGTCTGCTAGTGTCGTCTGTCTGTCTGCTAGTGTCGTCTGTCTGTCTGCTAGTGTCGTCTGTCTGTCTGCTAGTGTCGTCTGTCTGTCTGCTAGTGTCGTCTGTCTGTCTGCTAGTGTCGTCTGTCTGTCTGCTAGTGTCGTCTGTCTGTCTGCTAGTGTAGTCTGGCCAGTTGTCTGTCTGCTAGTGTAGTCTGGCCAGTTGTCTGTCTGCTGGTGTCGTCTGTCTGCTGGTGTCGTCTGTCTGTCTGTCTGTCTGTCTGTCTGTCTGTCTGTCTGCTGGTGTCGTCTGTCTGTCTGTCTGTCTGCTGGTGTCGTCTGTCTGTCTGTCTGTCTGTCTGCTAGTGTCGTGTCTGTCGTCTGTCTGCTAGTGTCGTCTGTCTGTCTGTCTGCTAGTGTCGTCTGTCTGCTAGTGTCGTCTGTCTGCTAGTGTCGTCTGTCTGCTAGTGTCGTCTGTCTGCTAGTGTCGTCTGTCTGCTAGTGTCGTCTGTCTGTCTGTCTGTCAGCTAGTGTCGTCTGTCTGCTAGTGTCGTCTGTCTGCTAGTGTCGTCTGTCTGCTAGTGTCGTCTGTCTGCTAGTGTCGTCTGTCTGCTAGTGTCGTCTGTCTGCTAGTGTCGTCTGTCTGCTAGTGTCATCTGTCTGCTAGTGTCATCTGTCTGCTAGTGTCGTCTGGCCGTCTGTCTGTCTGTCAGTGTCGTCTGTCTGCTAGTGTCGTCTGTCTGCTAGTGTCGTCTGTCTGCTAGTGTCGTCTGTCTGCTAGTGTCATCTGTCTGCTAGTGTCGTCTGGCCGTCTGTCTGTCTGCTAGTGTCGTCTGTCTGCTAGTGTCGTCTGGCCGTCTGTCTGTCTGCTAGTGTAGTCTTTTGTCTGTCTGCTAGTGTCGTCTTTTTGTCTGCTAGTGTCGTCTGTCTGCTAGTGTAGTCTTTCTGTCTGTCTGTCTGCTAGTGTTGTCTGGCCGTCTGTCTGTCTGCTAGTGTCGTCTGTCTGCTAGTGTCGTCTGTCTGCTAGTGTCGTCTGTCTGCTAGTGTCGTCTGTCTGCTAGTGTCGTCTGTCTGCTAGTGTCGTCTGTCTGCTAGTGTCGTCTGTCTGTCTGTCAGTGTCGTCTGTCTGTCTGTCAGTGTCGTCTGTCTGTCTGTCAGTGTCGTCTGTCTGTCTGTCAGTGTCGTCTGTCTGTCTGTCAGTGTCGTCTGTCTGTCTGTCAGTGTCGTCTGTCTGTCTGTCAGTGTCGTCTGTCTGTCTGTCAGTGTCGTCTGTCTGTCTGTCAGTGTCGTCTGTCTGTCTGTCAGTGTCGTCTGTCTGTCTGTCAGTGTCGTCTGTCTGTCTGTCAGTGTCGTCTGTCTGTCTGTCAGTGTCGTCTGTCAGTGTCGTCTGTCTGTCTGCTAGTGTCGTCTCTGTCTGTCAGTGTCGTCTGTCCGTCTGTCAGTGTCGTCTGTCTGTCTCTGTCAGTGTCGTCTGTCTGTCTGCTAGTGTTGTCTGTCTGTCTGTCAGTGTCGTCTGTCTGTCAGTGTCGTCTGTCTGTGTCAGTGTCGTCTGTCTGTCTGTCAGTGTCGTCTGTCAGTGTCGTCTGTCTGTCTGCTAGTGTCGTCTCTGTCTGTCAGTGTCGTCTGTCTGTCTGTCAGTGTCGTCTGTCTGTCTGTCAGTGTCGTCTGTCAGTGTCGTCTGTCTGTCTGCTAGTGTCGTCTCTGTCTGTCAGTGTCGTCTGTCCGTCTGTCAGTGTCGTCTGTCTGTCTCTGTCAGTGTCGTCTGTCTGTCTGCTAGTGTTGTCTGTCTGTCTGTCAGTGTCGTCTGTCTGTCAGTGTCGTCTGTCTGTCTGTCAGTGTCGTCTGTCTGTCTGTCAGTGTCGTCTGTCTGTCTGTCAGTGTCGTCTGTCAGTGTCGTCTGTCTGTCTGCTAGTGTCGTCTCTGTCTGTCAGTGTCGTCTGTCTGTCTGTCAGTGTCGTCTGTCTGTCTGTCAGTGTCGTCTGTCAGTGTCGTCTGTCTGTCTGCTAGTGTCGTCTCTGTCTGTCAGTGTCGTCTGTCCGTCTGTCAGTGTCGTCTGTCTGTCTCTGTCAGTGTCGTCTGTCTGTCTGCTAGTGTCGTCTGTCTGTCGGTCAGTGTCGTCTGTCTGTCTGTCTGTCTGCTAGTGTAGAGTCATGTTTTATTTGATCATAGATATTTCTAGAATCTCACCGTCACTGAGTTTCTCCCCCCCCCCTCCCCCTCAGACTGGTGAGGAGTGAGTGAGTGTGAGAGACAGAAGGAGAGAGCGAGAAGGAGTGGTCGTCATGGCAGCTGAAGCGCAGAGACAGCGTTCTCTGTCTACGTCAGGAGACTCGCTCTACCTGGTCCTGGGGATCAACAAGAATGCCACACCAGAGGACATCAAGAAGTCCTACAGGTAACACTATACACCACTACACCTGGACATCAAGAAGTCCTACAGGTAACACTATACACCACTACACCTGGACATCAAGAAGTCCTACAGGTAACACTACACCAGGACATCAAGAAGTCCTACAGGTAACACTATACCAGGACATCAAGAAGTCCTACAGGTAACACTATACCAGGACATCAAGAAGTCCTACAGGTAACACTATACCAGGACATCAAGAAGTCCTACAGGTAACACTACACCAGGACATCAAGATGTCCTACAGGTAACACTACACCAGGACATCAAGAAGTCCTACAGGTAACGCTACACCAGGACATCAAGAAGTCCTACAGGTAACGCTATACCAGGACATCAAGAAGTCCTACAGGTAACGCTATACCAGGACATCAAGAAGTCCTACAGGTAACACTACACCAGGACATCAAGAAGTCCTACAGGTAACGCTATACCAGGACATCAAGAAGTCCTACAGGTAACGCTATACCAGGACATCAAGATGTCCTACAGGTAACGCTACACCAGGACATCAAGAAGTCCTACAGGTAACACTACACCAGGACATCAAGAAGTTCTACAGGTAACGCTACACCAGGACAACAGGAAGTCCTACAGGTAACGCTATATCAGGACATCAAGAAGTCCTACAGGTAACGCTATACCAGGACATCAAGAAGTCCTACAGGTAACGCTATATCAGGACATCAAGAAGTCCTACAGATAACGCTATACCAGGACATCAAGAAGTCCTACAGGTAACACTACACCAGGACATCAAGAAGTCCTACAGGTAACGCTATACCAGGACATCAAGAAGTCCTACAGGTAACGCTATACCAGGACATCAAGAAGTCCTACAGGTAACACTATACCAGGACATCAAGAAGTCCTACAGGTAACACTATGCCTATAGCACGCTACACCACATCTTACAGGTCACCATCTTACTACACAACGGCGCTAGCCACGCCAGAGGACAACAGGAAGTCCTATAGGTAACACTATAGGCACGCTACACCACATATTACAGGTCACCATCTTACTACACAGCGCCGCTAGCCACGCCAGAGGACAACAGGAAGTACTATAGGCACGCTACACAGCGCCACAGGACACAACCAAGAGAATGTGGACTTAAAAAAAAATATTTTAAAAAACAGTCCACTGTGAGACAAGATCCACTAGAGGTCAACAGAGAGCTGGTGTGCTGCTGTTGCTGAACGACAGAGTGTACTAAACATTAGGAACACCTAGTCTTTCCATGACATAGACTGACCAGGTGAATCTAGGTGAAAAGCTATGATCCCCTATTGATGTCACTTGTTAAATCCACTTCAATCAGTGTAGATGAAGGGGAGGAGACAGGTTACAGAAGGATTTGTGAGCCTCGAGACAATTGAGACAATGATTGTGTACCATTGAGGGTAAATGGCTATGGTGTAAAGTACTGTAAAAATACTTAAGTTGTTTTTTTTGGGGGGGGGGGGGTGTGTATCTATACTTTTATATTTGACAACTTTTACTTCACTACATTCCTAAAGACAATAATGTACTTTTTAGTCCATTTTACCTGACACCCAAAAGTACACATTACATTTTGAATTTGTGGTTTGCGTTAATATTACAGTATATTTTTTACCAAATACTTTGACTTTTACTCAAGTAGTATTTTACTGGGTGACTCTCACTTTTACTTCGAGTCATTTTCTGTTAATAAGGTATCTTTACTTTTACTCAAGTATGACAATTGAGTACTTTCTCCACCTCTAGTAAAATGGGCAAGACAAAAGATTGAAGTGCCTTTTGAATGAGGTATGGTAGTAGGTGCCGGTTTGTGTAAAGTACTGCAACTCTGCTGAGGTTTTTCACGCTCAGTTTCCAGCGTGTATCCAGAATGGTCCACCACCCAAAAGGACATCCAGCCAACTTGACACAACTGTGGGAAGCATTGGAGTCAACATGGGCCAGTATCCCTGTGGAATGCTTTCAAGACTTTGTAGAGTCCCCGCCCCGACGAATTTAAGCTGCTCTGAAGGCAACTCTATATTAGGAAGGTGTTCCTAATGTTTTGTACACTTAGTGTATGTGATGTCGTTACATGAGGGTTCTAGAACTATGGAATGGAATGTTTGACACAGACACCAGTCATAAACCTCTTCCTGTTCTCTGTCCAATCAGGAAGCTGGCTCTGAAGTTCCACCCAGACAAGAATCCAGACAACCCCGAGGCTGCTGATAAGTTTAAGGAAATCAATAACGCCCACGCCATCCTCAACGACTGTACCAAGAGGAACATCTATGATAAGTACGGATCCCTGGGACTCTACGTGGCCGAGCAGTTTGGAGAGGAGAACGTCAACACCTACTTTGTCCTCTCCTCCTGGTGGGCTAAGGTAAGACAACATCTCGTGTTTGGAGAGGAGAATGTCAACACCTAAATTTTAGCGATAGATGTGTCGTTATGGAGTCCCCAGTAAATGTAGTTATAGACATATTGAGTTATGATGGAGTCCCAAGTAAATGTCACCCCTCAAGATCAATAAAATGGTCATCAGTTTGTGCGTCTCACCCCTGACCTCTCCCTGACGGTCTCCTCTGTCTGCAGGGCCTGTTCATCTTCTGTGGCTTGGCGACTGGCTGCTACTTCTGCTGTTGTCTGTGCTGCTGCTGTAACTGCTGCTGTGGAAAGTGTAAACCGCGGCCTCCCATGGACCAGGAACCAGAGTTCTACGTCTCCCCTGAAGACCTGGAGGCACAGATGCAGCCTGACGAGAGGGGTGAGGAGTTTAATTAATCAATCAATCAATCAATCAATCAATCAATAGATCTAGACGTAAGAGGGGTGAGGAGTTTAATCAATAGAACTAGAGGTGAGGAGTTTAATCAATCAATAGAACTAGAGGTAAGAGGTGAGGAGTTTAATCAATCAATCAACCAATAGAACTAGAGGTGAGAGGTGAGAGCGCTTCATCAACCAATAGAACTAGAAGTGAGAGGTGAGAGAGCTTCATCAACCAATAGAAGTGAGAGGTGAGAGAGCTTCATCAACCAATAGAAGTGAGAGGTGAGAGAGCTTCATCAACCAATAGAACTAGAGGTGAGAGAGCTTCATCAACCAATAGAACTAGAAGTGAGAGGTGAGAGCGCTTCATCAACCAATAGAAGTGAGAGGTGAGAGAGCTTCATCAACCAATAGAACTAGAGGTGAGAGCTTCATCAACCAATAGAATTAGAGATGGAGAGACTTACTGAGGCTGTTGTTGAAATCAAATCCTTTCTGGGTACCAATTAAGTACCCTACTGTGATCAAAAATAACTAGAAATAGCTTCTTAGCCTAGAGCAATTTCTCAAGCAAGAATTGTGCTAGGACTGTCTGGGAGTTGTCTGAGTGAGGAAGAGTTGTTGGCACTCTCTTTTTTTGATTGATCTATCAATCTAATTTATCGCCTGATGATGCCACCAGCCAGGCAAAACAAAAACAGGCTGAAACAAGCAATAATTTTTCTAGGACTGTCTGGGAGTGGTCTGAGTGTAGAAAACAGAACTAGTTATTAGTCTTAACTAATATACCGCCTAGTGATGCCACCAGGCAGGTCAAATCTCCATCCCACCAAAAACAGGCTGAAATTTCAGGCCATCTTTTCAAACAGCACTTCCACTAAAAGGGCATTATCATTTTCACAGTATTATTCCAACCTCAATGTGGAAATATATATATAAAACACACAGGAAAATCACATTTTTGACTGCACTAGGCCTTTAAGTGGAGTGGATTTTCACTTGGTTGAACGAAGGGAAGTGTGATAGAGGGCAGTCGATCCCAGGCAGGCAAGGAACTGTACTTTAGAACAGATTAACTCAGCTCCGTCCCCTACAACCTACGGGGGGGGGGGGGGGGGGGGTCATTCAGTTACCGCTGTCACACGTACAGTTTATTTAGATTTGTAACGTGTGTGTTGTTCCCCCCCCCCCCCCAGATGTTGGTGGTGATCCCATCATGGTGCAGCCGTCCGGAACAGAGTCCACCAGGCTGACGTCAGACAGCCACTCCAGCTACCGGACCGACACCGGATACAACTAAACAAACACCCCCCCCCCCCCCCTAAACCCCACGCCCTTCAAGACTCGGTCCTGCCCGAGAGAAGGTTTCTTTGGCTGCCACTTTAAATATTAGCCTGATATTATCATCAAAACCCCATTTCACTCTGACAAACACAAGCATAATTCCCACCATCACCTATATCCACCGGCCCCTCCGTCTCCTCCCCAGCCCCTCCGTCTCCTCCCCAACCCCTCCGTCTCCTCCCCAGCCTCTCTGTCTCCTCCCCAGCCTCTCTGTCTCCTCCCCAGCCTCTCCGTCTCCTCCCCAGCCACCGACCCCTCCGTCTCCTCCCCAGCCTCTCCGTCTCCTCCCCAGCCTCTCCGTCTCCTCCCCAGCCTCTCCGTCTCCTCCCCAGCCTCTCCGTCTCCTCCCCAGCCTCTCCGTCTCCTCCCCAGCCTCTCCGTCTCCTCCCCAGCCTCTCCGTCTCCTCCCCAGCCTCTCTGTCTCCTCCCCAGCCTCTCTGTCTCCTCCCCAGCCTCTCTGTCTCCTCCCCAGCCTCTCCGTCTCCTCCCCAGCCTCTCCGTCTCCTCCCCAGCCACCGACCCCTCCGTCTCCTCCCCAGCCTCTCCGTCTCCTCCCCAGCCTCTCCGTCTCCTCCCCAGCCTCTCCGTCTCCTCCCCAGCCTCTCCGTCTCCTCCCCAGCCTCTCCGTCTCCTCTATCCACCGGCCTCTCTGTCTCCTCCCCAGCCTCTCTGTCTCCTCCCCAGCCTCTCCGTCTCCTCCCCAGCCTCTCCGTCTCCTCTATCCACCGGCCTCTCTGTCTCCTCCCCAGCCTCTCTGTCTCCTCCCCAGCCTCTCCGTCTCCTCCCCAGCCTCTCCGTCTCCTCCCCAGCCTCTCCGTCTCCTCCCCAGCCTCTCCGTCTCCTCCCCAGCCTCTCCGTCTCCTCCCCAGCCTCTCCGTCTCCTCCCCAGCCTCTCCGTCTCCTCCCCAGCCTCTCCGTCTCCTCCCCAGCCACCGACCCCTCCCCAGCCTCTCCGTCTCCTCCCCAGCCTCTCTGTCTCCTCCCCAGCCTCTCCGTCTCCTCCCCAGCCTCTCCGTCTCCTCTATCCACCGGCCTCTCTGTCTCCTCCCCAGCCTCTCTGTCTCCTCCCCAGCCTCTCTGTCTCCTCCCCAGCCTCTCCGTCTCCTCCCCAGCCACCGACCCCTCCGTCTCCTCTCTATCCACCAGAGAGAAGGAGTCTTATGCCACCATGCTCTGGTAGTATTTCCTGAGCTAGGACTTTAACTGGGTCATTCTCGGTGGGGTGTGGAGAGGAGTGTAGGGCGACCTGGACATGACGTTGGCTTCCACATTGTGTGTGTATATATACTGAACAAAAATATAAACGCAACATGATTTTTCTGAATAACAGTTCATATGAGGAAATCAGTGAATTGAAATAAATTCATTAGACCCTAATCTATTGATTTCACATGACTGGGAATACAGATATGCATCTATTGGTCACAGATACCTCAGGAGCTTGTCACAGTATTTCTCTACATTCAAATTGGCATCGATAAAATGCAATTGTGTTTGCTGTCCGTAAACTTACACCTGCCCATACCATAACCCCACCGCCACCATGGGGCACTCTGTTCACAACGTTGACATCTGCAAACCGCTCACCCACACAACGCCATACATGGGGTCTGCACGTTTTAGAGTGGATTTGTATTGTCCCCCAGCACAAGGTACACCTGTGTAATGATCATGCTATTTAATCAGCTTCTTGATATGCCACACCTGTCAGGTGGATGGATTATCTTGGCAAAGGAGAAATGCCAAGAAATGCTCATTTTTGTGAACAAAATTTGAGAGAAATAAGCTTCTTTTTTTTGGGGCGCATGGAAAATGTCTGGGATCTTCTCTTTCAGCTCATGAAACATGGGACCAACATTTTACATGTTGCCTTTTTAAAATATTTTTTGTTAAGTATATATTGTACGAGTTTAGACTGTGTAGAGACCATAACTAACAATCGCATTTCGTTAACACTGGGTCACCTGTCCATCAGTGGCTCGATCAACTTCACTTTTACATTTTAGAGAAGTGGTGGGTCTGATATTCTTCCTGAGTTCTGAGCCATGTTCTACCATTCAGTTTGGACCATGATTTGACCACTGTAGGTGTTTCGACACGGTGCCCTCCTCGGGCAGCGACAAGATATCTGTGTTGCGACTTGCCACGGTTCGTAGGTCCACAGCTGCCATGTCAACAGGTCATCTTATATGGAAACACACACAAACGCTTCAAAAGAACGTTGATTCGTTTATCGTTGTGTACTGTAGACCGTGTGAACCATTGCCTCCCTCTAACCATGTACTGATAAAAGGCACTTGGTATTCTGCTTATGGACTAAACACTGATTTTTGGTTTTCTTTGTTGCGTTTTTCCTAGGATTTTTGTTCGTAGTTTCCATAAGACTAGTGGAAATGAGAAGCATGTGACTAGATAGAAAGGGAGCAGGGGACCACACTATGAAAGATGTGTGTGTTTTAATGAAGGGTAAACACTGATTACACCTAGACCTAGCTAGACTGTTACCGTGGATACAGTATAGCAGGGTTCTGACACTGATTACACCTAGACCTAGCTAGACTGTTACCGTGGATACAGTATAGCAGGGTTCTGACACTGATTACACTTAGACCTAGCTAGACTGTTACCGTGGATACAGTATAGCAGGGATCTGACACTGATTACACCTAGACCTACCTAGACTGTTACCGTGGATACGGTATAGCAAGGTTCTGACACTGATTACACCTAGACCTACCTAGACTGTTACCAAGGATACGGTAAAGCAGAGTTCTGACACGGATTAGACCTAGCTAGACTGTTACCGTGGATACGGTATAGCAAGGTTCTGACACTGATTACACCTAGACCTACCTAGACTGTTACCAAGGATACGGTAAAGCAGAGTTCTGACACGGATTAGACCTAGCTAGACTGTTACCGTGGATACGGTGTAGCAGGGTTCTGACACTGATTACACCTAGACCTACCTAGACTGTTACCGTGGATACAGTAAAGCAGGGTTCTGACACTGATTACACCTAGGCCTAGCCAGACTGTTACCGTGGATACGGGGTTCTGACACTGATTACACCTAGACCTAGCTAGACTGTTACCGTGGATACAGTATAGCAGGGTTCTGACACGGATCAGACCTAGCTAGACTGTTACCGTGGATACGGTAAAGCAGGGTTCTGACACGGATTAGACCTAGCTAGACTGTTACCGTGGATACGGTAAAGCAGGGTTCTGACACGGATTACACCTAGCTAGACTGTTACCGTGGATACGGTATAGCAGGGTTCTGACACTGATTACACCTAGACCTACCTAGACTGTTACCGTGGATACAGTATAGCAGGGTTCTGACACTGATTACACCTAGACCTAGCTAGACTGTTACCGTGGATACGGTATAGCAGGGTTCTGACACTGATTACACCTAGACCTACCTAGACTGTTACCCTGGATACGGTATAGCAGGGTTCTGACACTGATTACACCTAGCCCTACCTAGATGCTCCCTGCAGTAGATAAAACACACGATCTGAACCTGCGGTTGAATCTAGTCGATGCTCCCTGCTGTATAATGTCTTTAAGACAGAATGATTTCCAGAAAATTTTTTAAGGAAAAAATATCTCAGTTTAATTCAGTGTCATGATGTGGATGCTTTCCCTCTTCCTCCACTTTCTCCTCTTCATCAACATCGTTCTCCTCTTGCTCTCTGTTGTGTTCTCTCAAATACTACTACTCCCTCTTTTCTCTCAATACTCTTACTACTGCTACTGCCCTCTGTTTTCTCTACCCTCCTCTCTGTCCAATCCTGTCTTGTTTGTCCGTACTGAAACTTGACATTAATATGAGCTCTGAAGGATTTACTAACACAATTGAACTTCGTCTCTTAGCAACTCTGTGTGTGCGTAATAGTGCGCACACGAGTACGTGTGTATGAATGCTTGTGCCAGGAGCTCAGAGTTCAGTGTTCAGATCTTCTCCCTTTGTATACCTATTACCACCAATCGATTCAACTCTTGGTTTTAGATTTGTCTTTGAGGAAGTAATGAGAAGTGTATTGGTTTAGATTTTATTAAGTTGTGTATATTTTGAGTTTTGCAACAAAACAAAAAAATGTAGATTTCTTTTCTCTTTTTTTTTTCTCTCCAATAGATTTTGTTTCTTATTTATGTCGTCGGAATAGAGAATAACATTCTATATATCCAAAGTGGTGGTTATGCCTGTTGGCTATATCTCTGTATTTAGTCCGACTGAATATGAGAGTATGGCTGTATCTCCCTATGTAGGGCACACTTTAAAAAACAAGTTTTTTTTTTAACCAGAGCCCTACTCATGGGACCTGGTCTAAAGTAGTGCACTATATAGGGAATAGGGTTCTATAGGGTCCTGGTCTAAAGTAGTGCACTATATAGGGAATAGGGTTCTATAGGGTCCTGGTCTAAAGTAGTGCACTATATAGGGAATAGGGTGCCATAGGGCTCTGGTCTAAAGTAGTGCACTATATAGGGAATAGGGTGCCATAGGGCTCTGGTCTAAAGTAGTGCACTATATAGGGAATAGGGTTCTATAGGGTCCTGGTCTAAAGTAGTGCACTATATAGGGAATAGGGTTCTATAGGGTCCTGGTCTAAAGTAGTGCACTATATAGGGAATAGGGTTCTATAGGGTCCTGGTCTAAAGTAGTGCACTATATAGGGAATAGGGTGCCATTTGGGATTCATCCTAAAAGACCAGTTTACTACAATGAAGAAGCAGCTGCATCATCAGGTTCTAGGTGTTCCAACACCCTCAGTAGTCACGCCGACTCGCTAGCCAATCATCTTTGAGCAGCATGTTGGTTGTATGTGTGATGTAATGCGTTGATGAATCTCATTTGTGTTTTTAGATGTTATATATATTGTTGTTTGATTTTTGTTTTCCCTCGTGTTAGCAGGCTGCGTTATACTCCAAGAGTTTTCAGTGTCAATCCAACATTTGATCCACTTGTCATTTTGTCCTAACCTGGGTGCCAGTCTGTTTGTGCTATCATACCAACTCCTTGTCACTCATTGGCACTCGGCTTGAAAAGGACATTTTAATGGGGTTGGCAAGAGCACAAACAGGTCTGGGACCAGCCTCCATTTTGTTGAGCTCCAGTGTAAGAAAGAGTACAAATCCGTCCGAGAGCATCTTCCTTTATATTGCTTTTCTTCCACTACTTACTCATTTTGATTTGATTTGGTTCTATTATCAGAAGACATTGACAAATGAAAATGACATTTCTGTTACCCACAAATCCTTGCTGTGGTTTCTTTCTCTTTTGAGGTGTTGAAATACATGCAACTTGTCGGAGAGAATGCGATGTGTATACAAAACTAAGTTCTACCGGATAAACAACCTCGTGTTAAACTGTTTAAAACAACAACAACAAGAAATGTTAGTGCAAATATATAGTGGTAAGAATAATAATGAAGCATTGTTTTATTTTGTATCTTTTTTTTTTTTTAATAAATGAATATATATATATAGATTAAATGGTATGTAACTAGGTGTGTGGTCATTTGAATGAATGGTTGAGTTCTCCTGTAAATACAGTGGAAGTTAATAGTAGATGACCATATATTCTGTCTGAAAGAGAAGACGGGTGTCATTTATCTGATGTGCTGTTGTAAAATAAATGTTTCTGATGCTTAAACAAGTCTCATTTGTGGCTCCTTTTTTTTAAGTTTTTTTGAAAGTAAATTATGTCTACGCATTCTGTATTGTAAACTCAACAACAACAAAAAAAGAGACGTCCTCTCACTGTCAACTGCGTGTTTTTTTCTCAGTAAACTTAACATGTGTAAATATGTGTATGAACATAACAAGATTCAACAACTGAGACATAAACTGAACAAGTTCCACAGACATGTGACTAACAGAAATTGAATAATGTGTCCCTGAACAAAGGGGGGTTCAAAATTAAAAGTAACAGTCAGTATCTGGTGTGGCCACCAGCTGCATTAAGTACTGCAGTGCATCTCCTCCTCACGGACTGCACCAGATTTGCCAGTTCTTGCTGTGAGATGTTACCCCACTCTTCCACCAAGGCACCTGCATGTTCTCGGACATTTCTGGGGGGAATGGCCCTAGCCGTCACCCTCCGATCCAACAGGTCCCAGACGTGCTCAATGGGATTGAGATCCGGGTTCTTCGCTGGCCATGGCAGAACACTGACATTCCTGTCTAGCAGGAAATCACACACAGAATGAGCAGTATGACTGGTGGCATTGTCATGCTGGAGGGTCATGTCAGGATGAGCCTGCAGGAAAGCTCGGTAGTGAATAACTGGTTAACTAGTTGAACTGGTAAACTCGGTAGTGAATAACTGGTTAACTAGTTGAACTGGTAAACTCGGTAGTGAATAACTGGTTAACTAGTTGAACTGGTAAGCTCGGTAGTGAATAACTGGTTAACTAGTTGAACTGGTAAGCTCGGTAGTGAATAACTGGTTAACTAGTTGAACTGGTAAACTCGGTAGTGAATAACTGGTTAACTAGTTGAACTGGTAAGCTCGGCAGTGAATAACTGGTTAACTAGTTGAACTGGTAAGCTCGGTAGTGAATAACTGGTTAACTAGTTGAACTGGTAAGCTCTGTAGTGAATAACTGGTTAACTAGTTGAACTGGTAAGCTCGGTAGTGAATAACTGGTTAACTAGTTGAACTGGTAAGCTCGGTAGTGAATAACTGGTTAACTAGTTGAACTGGTAAGCTCGGTAGTGAATAACTGGTTAACTAGTTGAACTGGTAAGCTCGGTAGTGAATAACTGGTTAACTAGTTGAACTGGTAAGCTCGGTAGTGAATAACTGGTTAACTAGTTGAACTGGTAAGCTCGGTAGTGAATAACTGGTTAACTAGTTGAACTGGTAAGCTCGGTAGTGAATAACTGGTTAACTAGTTGAACTGGTAAGCTCGGTAGTGAATAACTGGTTAACTAGTTGAACTGGTAAGCTCCGTAGTGAATAACTGGTTAACTAGTTGAACTGGTAAGCTCCGTAGTGAATAACTGGTTAACTAGTTGAACTGGTAAGCTCCGTAGTGAATAACTGGTTAACTAGTTGAACTAGTAAACTCGGTAGCTAGTAAGGAAACCTGAGTTTAGAGAAAGAACTGGACCACCCCTCAACCGAGGTAGTTGTGTTGTGATCAAAATGATGAACCTGT
This sequence comes from Oncorhynchus kisutch, assembly GCF_002021735.2. Classification (NCBI taxonomy): domain Eukaryota; kingdom Metazoa; phylum Chordata; class Actinopteri; order Salmoniformes; family Salmonidae; genus Oncorhynchus; species Oncorhynchus kisutch. The sequence continues at coordinate 41,392,400 of NC_034197.2, read as the reverse complement.
TTTCAGATTTACCTGGTGATATAAAACAGGCTGGATGTAATAATGACAATCGATTTATTACTCAAGAATAACTTGGCTTAGAAAGACTTGTAGATACATGTCACTGTAGATACGGTATATACCTGAGCACACAGTATTTTCAAGTCTTACAGAGCTGCCTGCCTGCCTGCCTGTAAGACGCTTTGACAACGCCATCCACTGACGCCGGAAAAGGCACATGCTGGAAGTTCATCATCGAGCAAAAATGTATGAAAAATAAAATGTAAAAAAATAGGGCACTTTTTAAAAATATTTTTAAGTCTTAATTTAAGGTAAGACACAAGGTTTTTACTGTTAAGCTGAAAATAAGATAGCGAAGTAGAAATAGGCGGGGTTTGTGACTGGTATCTAACACTTTTCACGCCACTTTCGATACAGAAGTGACTTTTTCGTAGCAGGTTAGGAGACTGATGTTAAGGTTAGCGAAAATGCTCTCTTAACCTGTTAAAATCACGAAAATCACTTCTCATCGAAGTGTCGTGAAAAGAGTGTGTCCATTTATTGGAATGAGTAGGTAGTATTTAGGGTGTATTCATTACGCCGATTCTACAGAAACCGTTTCCTCTAAAACGGAAAAAACGTTTTGCAACGAAAATAAGAGTTTCTATTGGACACATTCAGATAGATCCCGTTCTTATTATAGCGGTAGGCAGTAGGGCCCGTCCCCGTTTGGTTCTTAAACGGTTTCCGGTGCGAGACGTAATGAATACACCCCTTGTTCGTGTACGTCTCCCTCGACGTGTTTTGTTATTGTGGAATCCTGTCAAACACCCGGAGAGGCTCAAAGGTTTCAATTGATTGAGTGGACGGCGCTGTGCTGTGCTGTGCTGTGCTAGCCACCTTTAAAAAAAATATATAATCTAACTTACATATTTATTTTTGTTTGTTGCTATAAAGCTCCCCAAAAAACTCCGCTCAATTCGACGCCATGGACGTTGGTCAAGGTAACGTTTATTACTGACATGTAATTGTTGTTGAATATGAGACATGTTTGGCCTAACGTTGGTTGATTTTGGGGGGGAAATGAATACATATTATGTGTTTGTGATGGTGCACACTGTAGCTATGAATGCAACTTGGGGCCCGACGCAGCAACACAGCCGTTCTGGAAAATGGGGGACCGGAGAGAGCCGTGTTACTATGATGACATTTCTTTTGTTTAAACCTTTTCTATTAACTTGGTTTACTCCTTTTTTAGATATTGTTTTCCGTTTTTTTTTTAAATATTTTTTATCTTACAAAAAAATAAATTAACGATATTTGTGCTTTTTAATAGCGTATATATATATTTTTGTATACAAAGGCTACTTTGCTAGTTAGCTAGTACGCTATTTAGCTCTCACAAGCTAACGTTAGCTGGTAAAGCACAGTGCTACTTGGAATCCTTGGGACGTCCCCACAATAACAACTCGTCCAGGGGTGTCAATCTCATTCCATGGAGGGCCCTGTGTAGTAGGCACGTCCCCCCCCCCCCCTTTCAATTAAGACCTAGACAACCAGATGAGGGGACTTCTTTTAATTAGTGACCTTTTTAAATGTATTAATCAAGTAGAAGGGATGACCGAAAACCCGCAGACACGTGGACCCTCCGTGGAATGAGTTTGCCCGTCCCCTATTACCCTTTATGTTAACCATTTAGAAATGTAAACTTCAAGCGAAGTAACGTTAACACCCGTTGGGACGTCCCAATGAGCCAAGGTTACAGGGACCAGCCAAGAACTCACCCAGGTAGCTTATTCGTCTGCCAGCTCAAGTTTAGTTGACAGTGACGCATCTACTAGTGATTGGCCGTCTGCAAACGATAAGTTATTTTTAAACAACTATTTTTTTACTGACTCGATTTGTTTTTTAAAAACAATTTTTATGAAATTCACTGAGGAGAATGGTCCTTCGATTCCTCCACTCACATTAACCTATTAAAAACAGTACTGGACCAATTAGTTATTTTTAGTTTTATTTAACTAGGCAAGTCAGTTAAGAACAAATTCTGATTTACAATGACGGCCTACCGGGGAACAGTGGGTTCACTTCCGTGATCAGGAGAAGAACGACAGATTTTTATTTTTTTTTACCTCGTCAGCTCGGGGATTCAATCCACCAACCTTTCGGTTACTGGACCAACGTTCTAACCACCCGAACACTCTAACCACTAGGCTAGCTGCTGCCCCATAGGCTCTAGGCCCAATACATTATCACTGCATGTTGGCTATGCTTGAATTTCCCTGCCAATGCTATTCTTCTCAGACCATATAGAAATTCTATTTCAACATGTTAGGTACGTGATCACACTTGCGAGGCACAGCTGAGTTATCAAAATGTGGCTTTTTAAAAATGTTTACTGGACTGATGACCTGCACCTGATGGTCAGGCTTTATCGGAGGGAGTAGCGGAGAGGCTGTTCCGTTCTCCCTCCCTCCCCTCCGCTGAGAAAATGGAACAATGTCTTCCAGTTGATGGTGAAACTCAAGTCGCACTGCATTGTTTTCTGCCTGATGCACCAATTCATGTGGTTAATTGGAGACACACTGCTGATAATAATAACAATGCAAGCTAATCCAAAAACACTTTGATATAGATATACTCCTTCATTGCAGCTGCAGTACTGTTTGCAGCACATTTTATGGCTTAGAAAAGGGTTTTCTAATGTGTTGACAGTTCAACTTACTCAAATACAGCAGCTCTTTGCTTTCTTTGTTGATTTTTGAAATCTCACAGTGTCAACTTTCCTGTGTGCTCAAGGTTATTACTTACAGTCCTATGGCTCGAAGGTAACTCTGCATTCACTGTGATCTGAGCTATCTGATTGGCCTTGTGGTAGGCTTGTAGGTGCACTTGATTTGCTCTCTGGACCTGCCAGAGAGGCAGAGTTCTACCATTAGACACATGAAATTTGTTCAAAATGGGAACACTTTGCCTTCCCGGCGCTAGGGCTGCTGAATCAAGTGCACCTACCAACAACAGCACTAGGGCTGCTGAATCTAGTGCACCTACCACCAACAGCACTAGGGCTTCTGAATCAAGTGCACCTACCACCAACAGCACTAGGGCTGCTGAATCAAGTGCACCTACTGCCAACAGCACAAAAAATCGGAATGCAAGGCTTATCATTGTTTATACAAATGTTTGGTTATCAACTATGAATGCCTTGGGAGGTCGACCGCGATTGGCTGGTTGGTGACCACGGCGTTAGAGTTTAATGGCTGTGATGGGAGAACTGAGGATGGGATCAACAACATTGTAGTTACTCTACAATACTAATCTAATTGACAAAGTGAAAAGAAGGAAGCCTGTACAGAATAAAAATATTCCATAACATGCATCCTGTTTGCAACAAGTCACTAAAGTAAAACTGCAAAAAAAAATGACTCAGCAATTAACTTTTTATCCTGAACGCAAAGTGTTATGTGTTTGGGGCAAATACAAAATATTACTGAGTACCCCTCTTATATTTTCAAGCATAGTGGTGGCTGCATCATGTTATGGGTATGCTTGTAATTGTTAAGGACTGGGGAGTTTATGGATACAAAAAAATGTAATGAAGCTAACCACAGGCAAAATCCTAGAGGAAAACCTGGTTGTCTGCTTTCTACCAGACTCTGGGAGACAAATTGACATTTCAGCAGGAAAATAACCTAAAACAGAAGACCAAATATACACTGGAGTTGGTTACCAAGACAACGTTGAGTGTTCCCGAGTGGCCTAGTTATAGTTTCAGACTTAAATTGTCTTGAAAAGCTATGACAAGACTTGGAAAATGGCTGTCTAGCAACGATCAACATCTTTTTGACAGAGCTTGAAGAATAAAAAAATAAAAAAGATTAATGTGCAAATATTGTGCAATCCCAGTGTGCACCTCTCTTACAGACAGAAGGACTCCGTTGTAATCGTTGCCTAAGGGCGTTCTAACAACGTGTTGACTTGGGTGGAAAATACTCATGTAAATTAGATTACTGTATTTAATTTACAAAAATGTTGCTGCAATTTCTAACGTGTGTGTGTGTGTGTGTGTGTGTGTGTGTGTGTGTGTGGCAACAACAAAAACATATTTTAATCCATTTAGAATTTGGGCTGTCACAAAATGTGGAGTAAGTCAATGGGCAGGAATATGTTCTGAAGGCACTGTAGCTAGCTACCTGAGAAATGTGCAGTTGTGCTGTGAATTCTAGCAGCTACCGTCATTATGAATATATATGTAATCATCATGCCGGCTAATCAAGATGCCAACTGAGCTCAACCTGCCGAAGACAGACAAACGATAAATAACTAGGACCGGATGCCATATTGCTGTTCTTCAGCCTCTTTTCACCCTGCCCTGGATACTGTAGCTCCTCGCCCTGGATACTGTAGCTACTCGTTACGGTTGATAGGACGTGATTAGGGTCACATGCGTTCATCCTCAATGTGGCATCGAGTCAAGAGGGGAGGCAGGTAGCCTAGTGGTTAGAGTGTTGGGCCAGTAACCGAAAGGTTGCTAGATCATATCCCCTGAGCTGACAAGGTAAAAATCTGTCATTCTTCCACTGAACAAGGCAGTTAGCCTACCAGGGAACAGTGGGTTGTCATTTGTAAATAAGTATTTGTTCTTAACTGATTTGCCTAGTTAAATCAAATGAATAAAAAGTGGGCTTGGTCTCAAATGTCTAGACTACAGACATCTCATTCCTGAATCACCGTACTCGTTAGTCTGAAACTATAACTAGGCCACTCGGGAACACTCAACGTTGTCTTGGTAACAGAACAATATTCTGTTTTTTGGAGTCACACAATGATGTGTTTGGTCCTCCCACTACGACGCGGGGAAACCATGCAGTTTATTAGGCTACAGATTCTTTTTTGCCTCCCTACGGTCTGTGAACGGACCCAAGGTCCACTGTCACTCGGGAGCCAGTGTCCGAGACATCGACTCCCTCCTGCCCATGGTTCTGGCCAACTACTGTGATATTGACACCATTGTCACACACAACTTTTGCTTTAGGTGATCAGAGGGAGGACTACAATTTTTTTTTTTAAAGACCCTCGCTAGCGCAGTGAAGATAATTACTTTTTATATTTCTTAATTCTGTTACTTTTAGATATGTGGGTATTGGTAGATATTACTGCTCTGTTGGCGCTAGGAACATTTAGTTAGATATTACTGCACTGTTGGAGCCAGGAACATTTAGTTAGATATTACTGCACTGTTGGAGCCAGGAACATTTAGTTAGATATTACTGCACTGTTGGAGCCAGGAACATTTAGTTAGATATTACTGCACTGTTGGAGCCAGGAACATTTAGTTAGATATTACTGCACTGTTGGAGCCAGGAACACCAGCATTTAGTTAGATATTACTGCACTGTTGGAGCCAGGAACACAAGCATTTAGTTAGATATTACTGCTCTGTTGGAGCCAGGAACACCAGCATTTAGTTAGATATTACTGCACTGTTGGAGCCAGGAACACAAGCATTTAGTTAGATATTACTGCACTGTTGGAGCCAGGAACACCAGCATTTAGTTAGATATTACTGCACTGTTGGAGCCAGGAACACCAGCATTTAGTTAGATATTACTGCACTGTTGGAGCCAGGAACATTTAGTTAGATATTACTGCACTGTTGGAGCTAGGAACATTTAGTTAGATATTACTGCACTGTTGGAGCTAGGAACACAAGCATTTAGTTAGATATTACTGCACTGTTGGAGCCAGGAACACCAGCATTTAGTTAGATATTACTGCACTGTTGGAGCCAGGAACACCAGCATTTAGTTAGATATTACTGCACTGTTGGAGCTAGGAACACCAGCATTTAGTTAGATATTACTGCACTGTTGGAGCTAGGAACACCAGCATTTAGTTAGATATTACTGCACTGTTGGAGCTAGGAACACCAGCATTTAGTTAGATATTACTGCACTGTTGGAGCCAGGAACACCAGCATTTAGTTAGATATTACTGCACTGTTGGAGCCAGGAACATTTAGTTAGATATTACTGCACTGTTGGAGCTGGGAACACCAGCATTTAGTTAGATATTACTGCACTGTTGGAGCCAGGAACACAAGCATTTAGTTAGATATTACTGCACTGTTGGAGCTGGGAACACCAGCATTTAGTTAGATATTACTGCACTGTTGGAGCTGGGAACACCAGCATTTAGTTAGATATTACTGCACTGTTGGAGCTGGGAACACCAGCATTTAGTTAGATATTACTGCACTGTTGGAGCTGGGAACACCAGCATTTAGTTAGATATTACTGCACTGTTGGAGCTAGGAACACAAGCATTTAGTTAGATATTACTGCACTGTTGGAGCTGGGAACACCAGCATTTAGTTAGATACTACTGCACTGTTGGAGCTAGGAACACAAGCATTTAGTTAGATATTACTGCACTGTTGGAGCTAGGAACACAAGCATTTAGTTAGATATTACTGCACTGTTGGAGCCAGGAACACAAGCATTTAGTTAGATATTACTGCACTGTTGGAGCCAGGAACACCAGCATTTAGTTAGATATTACTGCACTGTTGGAGCTAGGAACACAAGCATTTAGTTAGATATTACTGCACTGTTGGAGCTAGGAACACCAGCATTTAGTTAGATATTACTGCACTGTTGGAGCCAGGAACACAAGCATTTAGTTAGATATTACTGCACTGTTGGAGCTGGGAACACCAGCATTTAGTTAGATATTACTGCACTGTTGGAGCTGGGAACACCAGCATTTAGTTAGATATTACTGCACTGTTGGAGCTGGGAACACCAGCATTTAGTTAGATATTACTGCACTGTTGGAGCTGGGAACACCAGCATTTAGTTAGATATTACTGCACTGTTGGAGCTAGGAACACAAGCATTTAGTTAGATATTACTGCACTGTTGGAGCTGGGAACACCAGCATTTAGTTAGATACTACTGCACTGTTGGAGCTAGGAACACAAGCATTTAGTTAGATATTACTGCACTGTTGGAGCTAGGAACACAAGCATTTAGTTAGATATTACTGCACTGTTGGAGCCAGGAACACAAGCATTTAGTTAGATATTACTGCACTGTTGGAGCCAGGAACACCAGCATTTAGTTAGATATTACTGCACTGTTGGAGCTAGGAACACAAGCATTTAGTTAGATATTACTGCACTGTTGGAGCTAGGAACACAAGCATTTAGTTAGATACTACTGCACTGTTGGAGCTAGGAACACCAGCATTTAGTTAGATATTACTGCACTGTTGGAGCTAGGAACACCAGCATTTAGTTAGATATTACTGCACTGTTGGAGCCAGGAACACCAGCATTTAGTTAGATATTACTGCACTGTTGGAGCCAGGAACACAAGCATTTAGTTAGATATTACTGCACTGTTGGAGCCAGGAACACAAGCATTTAGTTAGATATTACTGCACTGTTGGAGCTAGGAACACAAGCATTTAGTTAGATATTACTGCACTGTTGGAGCCAGGAACATTTAGTTCGATATTACTGCACTGTTGGAGCCAGGAACACAAGCATTTAGTTAGATATTACTGCACTGTTGGAGCCAGGAACATTTAGTTCGATATTACTGCACTGTTGGAGCCAGGAACACAAGCATTTAGTTAGATATTACTGCACTGTTGGAGCCAGGAACATTTAGTTAGATATTACTGCACTGTTGGAGCCAGGAACACAAGCATTTAGTTAGATATTACTGCACTGTTGGAGCTAGGAACACAAGCATTTAGTTAGATATTACTGCACTGTTGGAGCCAGGAACATTTAGTTAGATATTACTGCACTGTTGGAGCCAGGAACATTTAGTTAGATATTACTGCACTGTTGGAGCTAGGAACACCAGCATTTAGTTAGATATTACTGCACTGTTGGAGCTAGGAACACCAGCATTTAGTTAGATATTACTGCACTGTTGGAGCTAGGAACACCAGCATTTAGTTAGATATTACTGCACTGTTGGAGCCAGGAACACCAGCATTTAGTTAGATATTACTGCACTGTTGGAGCCAGGAACATTTAGTTCGATATTACTGCACTGTTGGAGCCAGGAACACAAGCATTTAGTTAGATATTACTGCACTGTTGGAGCCAGGAACATTTAGTTCGATATTACTGCACTGTTGGAGCCAGGAACACAAGCATTTAGTTAGATATTACTGCACTGTTGGAGCCAGGAACATTTAGTTAGATATTACTGCACTGTTGGAGCCAGGAACACAAGCATTTAGTTAGATATTACTGCACTGTTGGAGCTAGGAACACAAGCATTTAGTTAGATATTACTGCACTGTTGGAGCCAGGAACATTTAGTTAGATATTACTGCACTGTTGGAGCCAGGAACACAAGCATTTAGTTAGATATTACTGCACTGTTGGAGCTAGGAACACCAGCATTTAGTTAGATATTACTGCTCTGTTGGAGCCAGGAACACAAGCATTTAGTTAGATATTACTGCTCTGTTGGAGCCAGGAACACAAGCATTTAGTTAGATATTACTGCACTGTTGGAGCTAGGAACACAAGCATTTAGTTAGATATTACTGCACTGTTGGAGCCAGGAACACAAGCATTTAGTTAGATATTACTGCACTGTTGGAGCCAGGAACACCAGCATTTAGTTAGATATTACTGCACTGTTGGAGCCAGGAACACCAGCATTTAGTTAGATATTACTGCACTGTTGGAGCCAGGAACACAAGCATTTAGTTAGATATTACTGCACTGTTGGAGCCAGGAACACCAGCATTTAGTTAGATATTACTGCACTGTTGGAGCCAGGAACACGAGCATTTAGTTAGATATTACTGCACTGTTGGAGCCAGGAACACAAGCATTTAGTTAGATATTACTGCACTGTTGGAGCTAGGAACACAAGCATTTAGTTAGATATTACTGCACTGTTGGAGCCAGGAACACAAGCATTTAGTTAGATATTACTGCACTGTTGGAGCTAGGAACACAAGCATTTAGTTAGATATTACTGCACTGTTGGAGCTAGGAACACAAGCATTTAGTTAGATATTACTGCACTGTTGGAGCCAGGAACACAAGCATTTAGTTAGATATTACTGCACTGTTGGAGCCAGGAACACAAGCATTTAGTTAGATATTACTGCACTGTTGGAGCTAGGAACACCAGCATTTAGTTAGATATTACTGCACTGTTGGAGCCAGGAACACAAGCATTTAGTTAGATATTACTGCACTGTTGGAGCTAGGAACACAAGCATTTAGTTAGATATTACTGCACTGTTGGAGCCAGGAACACAAGCATTTAGTTAGATATTACTGCTCTGTTGGAGCCAGGAACATTTAGTTCGATATTACTGCTCTGTTGTAGCTAGGAACACCAGCATTTAGTTAGATATTACTGCTCTGTTGTAGCTAGGAACACCAGCATTTAGTTAGATATTACTGCTCTGTTGTAGCTAGGAACACCAGCATTTAGTTAGATATTACTGCACTGTTGGAGCTAGGAACACCAGCATTTAGTTAGATATTACTGCTCTGTTGGAGCCAGGAACATTTAGTTCGATATTACTGCTCTGTTGTAGCTAGGAACACCAGCATTTAGTTAGATATTACTGCTCTGTTGTAGCTAGGAACACCAGCATTTAGTTAGATATTACTGCTCTGTTGTAGCTAGGAACACCAGCATTTAGTTAGATATTACTGCACTGTTGGAGCTAGGAACACCAGCATTTAGTTAGATATTACTGCTCTGTTGTAGCTAGGAACACCAGCATTTAGTTAGATATTACTGCACTGTTGGAGCTAGGAACACCAGCATTTAGTTAGATATTACTGCACTGTTGGAGCTAGGAACACCAGCATTTAGTTAGATATTACTGCACTGTTGGAGCCAGGAACACCAGCATTTAGTTAGATATTACTGCACTGTTGGAGCTAGGAACACAAGCATTTAGTTAGATATTACTGCACTGTTGGAGCCAGGAACACAAGCATTTAGTTAGATATTACTGCACTGTTGGAGCCAGGAACACAAGCATTTAGTTAGATATTACTGCACTGTTGGAGCTAGGAACACAAGCATTTAGTTAGATATTACTGCACTGTTGAAGCCAGGAACACAAGCATTTAGTTAGATATTACTGCACTGTTGGAGCTAGGAACACAAGCATTTAGTTAGATATTACTGCACTGTTGGAGCTAGGAACACAAGCATTTAGTTAGATATTACTGCACTGTTGGAGCCAGGAACACAAGCATTTAGTTAGATATTACTGCACTGTTGGAGCCAGGAACACAAGCATTTAGTTAGATATTACTGCACTGTTGGAGCTAGGAACACCAGCATTTAGTTAGATATTACTGCACTGTTGGAACCAGGAACACAAGCATTTAGTTAGATATTACTGCACTGTTGGAGCTAGGAACACAAGCATTTAGTTAGATATTACTGCTCTGTTGGAGCCAGGAACATTTAGTTCGATATTACTGCTCTGTTGTAGCTAGGAACACCAGCATTTAGTTAGATATTACTGCTCTGTTGTAGCTAGGAACACCAGCATTTAGTTAGATATTACTGCTCTGTTGTAGCTAGGAACACCAGCATTTAGTTAGATATTACTGCACTGTTGGAGCTAGGAACACCAGCATTTAGTTAGATATTACTGCTCTGTTGTAGCTAGGAACACCAGCATTTAGTTAGATATTACTGCACTGTTGGAGCTAGGAACACCAGCATTTAGTTAGATATTACTGCACTGTTGGAGCTAGGAACACCAGCATTTAGTTAGATATTACTGCACTGTTGGAGCCAGGAACACCAGCATTTAGTTAGATATTACTGCACTGTTGGAGCTAGGAACACAAGCATTTAGTTAGATATTACTGCACTGTTGGAGCTAGGAACACAAGCATTTAGTTAGATATTACTGCACTGTTGGAGCTAGGAACACAAGCATTTAGCTAGGTATTACTGCACTGTTGGAGCTAGGAACACCAGCATTTAGTTAGATATTACTGCACTGTTGGAGCTAGGAACACAAGCATTTAGTTAGATATTACTGCACTGTTGGAGCTAGGAACACAAGCATTTAGTTAGATATTACTGCACTGTTGGAGCTAGGAACACAAGCATTTAGTTAGATATTACTGCACTGTTGGAGCTAGGAACACAAGCATTTAGCTAGGTATTACTGCACTGTTGGAGCTAGGAACACAAGCACTTAGTTAGATATTACTGCACTGTTGGAGCTAGGAACACAAGCATTTAGCTAGGTATTACTGCACTGTTGGAGCTAGGAACACAAGCATTTAGTTAGATATTACTGCACTGTTGGAGCTAGGAACACAAGCATTTAGCTAGGTATTACTGCACTGTTGGAGCTAGGAACACCAGCATTTAGTTAGATATTACTGCACTGTTGGAGCTAGGAACACTAGCATTTAGTTAGATATTACTGCACTGTTGGAGCCAGGAACACAAGCATTTAGTTAGATATTACTGCACTGTTGGAGCCAGGAACACCAGCATTTAGTTAGATATTACTGCACTGTTGGAGCTAGGAACACAAGCATTTAGTTAGATATTACTGCACTGTTGGAGCCAGGAACACAAGCATTTAGTTAGATATTACTGCACTGTTGGAGCCAGGAACACAAGCATTTAGTTAGATATTACTGCACTGTTGGAGCCAGGAACACAAGCATTTAGTTAGATATTACTGCACTGTTGGAGCTAGGAACACCAGCATTTAGTTAGATATTACTGCACTGTTGGAGTCAGGAACACAAGCATTTAGTTAGATATTACTGCACTGTTGGAGCCAGGAACACAAGCATTTAGTTAGATATTACTGCACTGTTGGAGCTAGGAACACCAGCATTTAGTTAGATATTACTGCACTGTTGGAGCTAGGAACACAAGCATTTAGCTAGATATTACTGCACTGTTGGAGCTAGGAACACAAGCATTTAGTTAGATATTACTGCACTGTTGGAGCCAGGAACACAAGCATTTAGTTAGATATTACTGCACTGTTGGAGCTAGGAACACAAGCATTTGGTTAGATATTACTGCACTGTTGGAGCCAGGAACACAAGCATTTAGTTAGATATTACTGCACTGTTGGAGCTAGGAACACCAGCATTTAGTTAGATACTACTGCACTGTTGGAGCTAGGAACACAAGCATTTAGTTAGATATTACTGCACTGTTGGAGCCAGGAACACCAGCATTTAGTTAGATATTACTGCTCTGTTGTAGCTAGGAACACCAGCATTTAGTTAGATATTACTGCACTGTTGGAGCTAGGAACACCAGCATTTAGTTAGATATTACTGCACTGTTGGAGCTAGGAACACCAGCATTTAGTTAGATATTACTGCACTGTTGGAGCCAGGAACACCAGCATTTAGTTAGATATTACTGCACTGTTGGAGCTAGGAACACAAGCATTTAGTTAGATATTACTGCACTGTTGGAGCCAGGAACACAAGCATTTAGTTAGATATTACTGCACTGTTGGAGCTAGGAACACAAGCATTTAGTTAGATATTACTGCACTGTTGGAGCCAGGAACACAAGCATTTAGTTAGATATTACTGCACTGTTGGAGCTAGGAACACAAGCATTTAGTTAGATATTACTGCACTGTTGGAGCTAGGAACACAAGCATTTAGTTAGATATTACTGCACTGTTGGAGCCAGGAACACAAGCATTTAGTTAGATATTACTGCACTGTTGGAGCCAGGAACACAAGCATTTAGTTAGATATTACTGCACTGTTGGAGCTAGGAACACCAGCATTTAGTTAGATATTACTGCACTGTTGGAGCCAGGAACACAAGCATTTAGTTAGATATTACTGCACTGTTGGAGCTAGGAACACAAGCATTTAGTTAGATATTACTGCACTGTTGGAGCCAGGAACACAAGCATTTAGTTAGATATTACTGCACTGTTGGAGCTAGGAACACAAGCATTTAGTTAGATATTACTGCTCTGTTGGAGCTAGGAACACAAGCATTTAGTTCGATATTACTGCTCTGTTGTAGCTAGGAACACCAGCATTTAGTTAGATATTACTGCTCTGTTGTAGCTAGGAACACCAGCATTTAGTTAGATATTACTGCTCTGTTGTAGCTAGGAACACCAGCATTTAGTTAGATATTACTGCACTGTTGGAGCTAGGAACACCAGCATTTAGTTAGATATTACTGCTCTGTTGTAGCTAGGAACACCAGCATTTAGTTAGATATTACTGCACTGTTGGAGCTAGGAACACCAGCATTTAGTTAGATATTACTGCACTGTTGGAGCTAGGAACACCAGCATTTAGTTAGATATTACTGCACTGTTGGAGCCAGGAACACCAGCATTTAGTTAGATATTACTGCACTGTTGGAGCTAGGAACACAAGCATTTAGTTAGATATTACTGCACTGTTGGAGCTAGGAACACAAGCATTTAGTTAGATATTACTGCACTGTTGGAGCTAGGAACACAAGCATTTAGCTAGGTATTACTGCACTGTTGGAGCTAGGAACACCAGCATTTAGTTAGATATTACTGCACTGTTGGAGCTAGGAACACAAGCATTTAGTTAGATATTACTGCACTGTTGGAGCTAGGAACACAAGCATTTAGTTAGATATTACTGCACTGTTGGAGCTAGGAACACAAGCATTTAGTTAGATATTACTGCACTGTTGGAGCTAGGAACACAAGCATTTAGCTAGGTATTACTGCACTGTTGGAGCTAGGAACACAAGCATTTAGTTAGATATTACTGCACTGTTGGAGCTAGGAACACAAGCATTTAGCTAGGTATTACTGCACTGTTGGAGCTAGGAACACAAGCATTTAGTTAGATATTACTGCACTGTTGGAGCTAGGAACACAAGCATTTAGCTAGGTATTACTGCACTGTTGGAGCTAGGAACACAAGCATTTAGTTAGATATTACTGCACTGTTGGAGCTAGGAACACTAGCATTTAGTTAGATATTACTGCACTGTTGGAGCCAGGAACACAAGCATTTAGTTAGATATTACTGCACTGTTGGAGCCAGGAACACCAGCATTTAGTTAGATATTACTGCACTGTTGGAGCTAGGAACACAAGCATTTAGTTAGATATTACTGCACTGTTGGAGCCAGGAACACAAGCATTTAGTTAGATATTACTGCACTGTTGGAGCCAGGAACACAAGCATTTAGTTAGATATTACTGCACTGTTGGAGCCAGGAACACAAGCATTTAGTTAGATATTACTGCACTGTTGGAGCTAGGAACACCAGCATTTAGTTAGATATTACTGCACTGTTGGAGCTAGGAACACAAGCATTTAGCTAGATATTACTGCACTGTTGGAGCTAGGAATACAAGCATTTAGTTAGATATTACTGCACTGTTGGAGCCAGGAACACAAGCATTTAGTTAGATATTACTGCACTGTTGGAGCTAGGAACACAAGCATTTAGTTAGATATTACTGCACTGTTGGAGCCAGGAACACAAGCATTTAGTTAGATATTACTGCACTGTTGGAGCTAGGAACACCAGCATTTAGTTAGATACTACTGCACTGTTGGAGCTAGGAACACAAGCATTTAGTTAGATATTACTGCACTGTTGGAGCCAGGAACACAAGCATTTAGTTAGATATTACTGCACTGTTGGAGCTAGGAACACCAGCATTTAGTTAGATATTACTGCACTGTTGGAGCTAGGAACACAAGCATTTAGCTAGATATTACTGCACTGTTGGAGCTAGGAACACAAGCATTTAGTTAGATATTACTGCACTGTTGGAGCCAGGAACACAAGCATTTAGTTAGATATTACTGCACTGTTGGAGCTAGGAACACAAGCATTTAGTTAGATATTACTGCACTGTTGGAGCCAGGAACACAAGCATTTAGTTAGATATTACTGCACTGTTGGAGCTAGGAACACCAGCATTTAGTTAGATACTACTGCACTGTTGGAGCTAGGAACACAAGCATTTAGTTAGATATTACTGCACTGTTGGAGCCAGGAACACAAGCATTTAGTTAGATATTACTGCACTGTTGGAGCCAGGAACACAAGCATTTAGTTAGATATTACTGCACTGTTGGAGCTAGGAACACAAGCATTTAGTTAGATATTACTGCACTGTTGGAGCCAGGAACACAAGCATTTAGTTAGATATTACTGCACTGTTGGAGCCAGGAACACAAGCATTTAGTTAGATACTACTGCACTGTTGGAGCTAGGAACACAAGCATTTAGTTAGATATTACTGCACTGTTGGAGCCAGGAACACAAGCATTTAGTTAGATATTACTGCACTGTTGGAGCCAGGAACACAAGCATTTAGTTAGATATTACTGCACTGTTGGAGCCAGGAACACAAGCATTTAGTTAGATATTACTGCACTGTTGGAGCCATGAACACAAGCATTTAGTTAGATATTACTGCACTGTTGGAGCTGGGAACACAAGCATTTAGTTAGATATTACTGCACTGTTGGAGCTCGGAACACAAGCATTTAGCTAGATATTACTGCACTGTTGGAGCTAGGAACACAAGCATTTAGTTAGATATTACTGCACTGTTGGAGCCAGGAACACCAGCATTTAGTTAGATATTACTGCACTGTTGGAGCCAGGAACACCAGCATTTAGTTAGATATTACTGCACTGTTGGAGCCAGGAACACAAGCATTTAGTTAGATATTACTGCACTGTTGGAGCCAGGAACACAAGCATTTAGTTAGATATTACTGCACTGTTGGAGCCAGGAACACAAGCATTTAGTTAGATATTACTGCACTGTTGGAGCTAGGAACACCAGCATTTAGTTAGATATTACTGCACTGTTGGAGCTAGGAACACCAGCATTTAGTTAGATATTACTGCACTGTTGGAGCTAGGAACACCAGCATTTAGTTCGATATTACTGCACTGTTGGAGCTAGGAACACAAGCATTTCCCTACACCCGCAATAACATCTGCTGAATATGTGTATGTGACCAATACAATTTGATTACATTTTGAATTACCTCTGAGCCCCACCCCTCCCTTGATATTGAAGAGTTTCGGGAACATTTCAACCGCCTCGTTGCCCTAAACGAATGAAGAAACGTTGTGTCGATAGTAATGTCTGCTTTGTGACACTTTTTTAAAAACAATTTGCTGTGGCACAGTTTTAAAAGAGACGGGCTTCACCCTGACCACAGGGGTTCCAGGATTATATCTAGCAACATGGCAAACTGTTTGACTGACAATCCAATATGGAGGGTGTTAGGAGATAGATGGGAGGGGTTGACGGTAGCTGAAGGGACTGGATGGTGTTAGGAGATAGATGGGAGGGATTGAATGGAGCTGAAGGGACTGGATGGTGTTGAGAGATAGATGGGAGGGGTTGAATGGAGCTGAAGGGACTGGAGGGTGTTGAGAGAGAGAGATGGGAGGGGTTGAATGGAGCTGAAGGGACTGGAGGGTGTTGAGAGAGAGAGATGGGAGGGGTTGAATGCAGCTGAAGGGACTGGAGGGTGTTGAGAGAGATAGATGGGAGGGGTTGAATGGAGCTGAAGGGTGGGACTGGATGGTGTTGAGAGAGAGAGATGGGAGGGGTTGAATGGAGCTGAAGGGACTGGAGGGTGTTGAGAGAGATAGATGGGAGGGGTTGAATGGAGCTGAAGGGTGGGACTGGATGGTGTTAAGAGAGAGAGATGGGAGGGGTTGAATGGAGCTGAAGGGTGGGACTGGATGGTGTTAAGAGAGAGAGATGGGAGGGGTTGAATGCAGCTGAAGGGTGGGACTGGATGGTGTTAAGAGAGAGAGATGGGAGGGGTTGAATGGAGCTGAAGGGTGGGACTGGATGGTGTTAAGAGAGAGAGATGGGAGGGGTTGAATGGAGCTGAAGGGTGGGACTGGATGGTGTTAAGAGAGATGGGAGGGGTTGAATGCAGCTGAAGGGTGGGACTGGATGGTGTTAAGAGAGAGAGATGGGAGGGGTTGAATGCAGCTGAAGGGTGGGACTGGATGGTGTTAAGAGAGATGGGAGGGGTTGAATGCAGCTGAAGGGTGGGACTGGATGGTGTTAAGAGAGAGAGATGGGAGGGGTTGAATGCAGCTGAAGGGTGGGACTGGATGGTGTTAAGAGAGATGGGAGGGGTTGAATGCAGCTGAAGGGTGGGACTGGATGGTGTTAAGAGAGAGAGATGGGAGGGGTTGAATGCAGCTGAAGGGTGGGACTGGATGGTGTTAAGAGAGAGAGATGGGAGGGGTTGAATGGAGCTGAAGGGTGGGACTGGATGGTGTTAAGAGAGATGGGAGGGGTTGAATGCAGCTGAAGGGACTGGATGGTGTTAAGAGAGAGAGATGGGAGGGGTTGAATGCAGCTGAAGGGTGGGACTAACATAACAAATGAAAAACATACCGGGTCTGTAAAATATAAATAAATTGTTGCAGAACGTTTGTGAAACAGCACAGTTGCAAATAGAAATCAAAATGGATGGACATCAGAAATAGAGGAAGGACTATAAAACAAACTAAATAGGGGTGGGAGGGTTTGGGGAATAATTAAGAAAGGTATATTAAAAGTATGTGTGTGTAATGTAACCTTGTATGTGTGTTTGTATATAATATATGTGTGTTTGTATGTGTATATAATATATGTATGTATGGTAATGTGTATATATGTATGTATGATTGGAAATGATGCAGACAATTACATATGATGGAAGCGAGACAATCTATCTGCAATATTAAAGCTGATCCACCCCTCTAAAACCAAAATAAACTGACTGATAGCCTGGGTCTGGTATTGCTCCTCTGTCATAATTGGCTGACGAGGACATGGAAACATGTCCCGTAGTGCAGTTAAATGTTAGAGGTCTTTTAACTTTGTAAATCTAGCAGCTATCCGTGTCAAGATTGGGTTATTTAATTTTAATTTACTAGGCAAGTCAGTTAGGAACAAATTCTTATTTACAATGACGGCCTAGGAACAGTGGGTTAACTGCCTTGTTCAGGGGCAGAACGACAGATTTGTACCTTGTCAACTCGGGGATTTGATCTTGCAACCTTTCGGTAACTAGTCCAACGCTCTAACCACTAGGCTACCCTGCCGCCTCTACACTCTAACCACTAGGCTACCCTGCCGCCTCTACACTCTAACCACTAGGCTACCCTGCCGCCTCTACACTCTAACCACTAGGCTACCCTGCCGCCTCTACACTCTAACCACTAGGCTACCCTGCCGCCTCTACACTCTAACCACTAGGCTACCCTGCCGCCTCTACACTCTAACCACTAGGCTACCCTGCCGCCTCTACACTCTAACCACTAGGCTACCAGCCACCTCTACACTCTAACCACTAGGCTACCCAGCCGCCTCTACACTCTAACCACTAGGCTACCCTGCCGCCTCCACGCTCTAACCACTAGGCTACCCTGCCAAATCTAAAGACCCTCTACGTAGGCAATGATTTAAATTATTTACAATGGCATTGATACTTTCATGTTGTGTGAGATTTGGCATATAGCCCAAGGATTTTAGTTCTATAAAATGAAACCACCCCCTCCAGCCTTTTTCTTATCTACAAAAAGACAAAATCCAGGCTGTCGGGCTGTGGTGGGGGGGGGGGGGGCAGCAGCCATCATTCATGGAGTCCACTTTATATGCCATGTGGTGAATTTTCCTCATATTGAGAGCCTTATCTTTTGCTTGAACAAGAAACAGCCCACCTTTTGTATAGTTTAGTGTAACGCCCTCCTGAACCTAATAGATTGTTCATGGCAGACTGCTTCTCTTTGGTCTACTCTTTTTAAACGTGACGGGCTTATTATTCTTGGAGAACATTCATTCATGATGTTCTAGCTGGGGAGTTAATTAACCTGTTAGAATCCTTTAACTTTGTGCCCCCCCCCCCCCCCCCTTATGGTTCTACTACTCTGTTTATTAGCCATGCATAGTTACTGTACCTCTACCTACATGTACATATTACCTCGACTTACCTTTGTCCCCGAACATTGACTCTGTACTGGTACCCCCCTGTATATAGTCTCCACATTGTCTCTGTACCCCCTGTATATAGCCTCCACATTGACTCTGTACCGGTACCTCCTGTATATAGCCTCCACATTGACTCTGTACCGGTACCCCCTGTATATAGCCTCCACATTGACTCTGTACCAGTACCCCCTGTATATAACCTCCACATTGACTCGGTACTGGTACCTCCTGTATATAGCCTCCACGTTGACTCGGTACCGGTACCTCCTGTATATAGCCTCCACATTGACTCGGTACCGGTACCCCCTGTATATAACCTCCACATTGACTCTGTACTGGTACCTCCTGTATATAGCCTCCACATTGACTCTGTACCGGTACCTCCTGTATATAGCCTCCACATTGACTCTGTACCGGTACCCCCTGTATATAGCCTCCACATTGACTCTGTACCGGTACCCCCTGTATATAGTCTCCACATTGACTCTGTACCGGTACCTCCTGTATATAGCCACGCTATTGTTATTTTCCTGCTGCTCTTTAATGATTTAAGATAAGCATTTCACTAAAGTCTACACCTGTTGTATTTGGTGCATGTGACCGTACTCTTAATCTTGTCCTGTGTGTCTGAATATGGAGAATTTGGAAACTATTGATGTCTCTGTTTTTAATGCTTTCTTCCCCACCTCCTAATTCAAATAATTCAAATAAATCTGTTAGTAAATGGACATGGGTTTTCTATCCCACTGATTCTATAGTCTTGTCTTCACACAGATGACTTGGTGAATGGTTTTTAATGACCTATGTCAGATTACTTTAGAATATCCATAATACACTGTCTGCCTGTACCTGAATTTATTTTTTTATTTTAAATGACCACACTCGCTCTTTAAAAAAAAAAAACAATGTTAACTTCGACTAAATGACAGTGACGCTCACATCCCCCATCATCTCTGCCAATAGTTTTTACGATTCTTTACAGGAAATATAGAAAATATTAGATCCCAAAATTGACAGTAGTTGGCTCCATTACCAGCATTTCTGGTCAGGAGGCGCCTGAGGCAACTACTTTGTGACAGTTTGCGGCTTCCTTTTTGCACATTGGAGCAAATATCCTTTCGAGTCCCTCCTTAATATGTTTCCTCACATGAAGACCTTCTCCTGCCCCTTGGGTCCCTACTTGACTACTGTTGGCCCTAACATTATTATCTATTGTAAATAGTTCCCTGTTGGCCCTAACATTCTGTCTCTGTTCCAACCTCTCATTTTATAAAGCCTGATCTAGACCACTCCTGACTAAATAATTATAGACCTTTCTCTATCTATCTATATAAGGGGCGGCAGGGTAGCCTAGTGGTTAGAGCGTTGGACTAGTAACTGAAAGGTTGCAAGTTCAAATCCCCGAGCTGACAAGGTACAAATCTGTCGTTCTGCCCCTGAACAGGCAGTTAACCCACTGTTCCTAGGCCGTCATTGAAAATAAGAATTTGTTCTTAACTGACTTGCCTGGTTAAATAAAGGTAAAATAAAAATTAAATTTTAAAAAAAATGATCTAAGATTTTGGAAAAGGTTGTTTTCAAGCAATTTGAGTATGAACAACTTATTTGGAAACCTCCAGTCGGGCTTCTGCCCACTTCACAGCACGAAAACGACTTTATTGAAAATCCGTAATGACCTTCTGTTGGCTGACGGTGAATGCTCTATCCTAGTTCATTTGGGTCTCAGTTCTGTGTTTGATACTCGGGATCATAGCATCCTTGTTGACTGGCTAGAGAGGTGGGTGGGAGTCTCCGGCGTTGCCCTCGACTGGTTCAGGTCATATCTTTTGTGGCAGACGTTTCTCAGTGAGAATGGGTGTTTCCGTATCGTCCCCGGCACCTATTCACTATGGTGTCCCCTCGGGTCAATTCTGAGACCAATTCCCCCCCCCCCTCCCCATGTATATCCTCCCCCTTGGTGACATCATTCGCAGCTTTCCGTTTCGCTGCTATGCAGATGAGACACAGCTCTATTGACAAAGACCCAGTGACCAAGCTAGCGTAGTGACCCTTCACCAGTGTCTTGCTGACCCCAAATGTTGAATGTCTGACAATTTTGTATTTCATTTTTTTTATAATTACATTTTAAAAAATTCAGCTCAATGATATAAAATCTGTGGTGGTTCTATTTGACAGCCCGACATGCTACAACTCAGATTGTAAATAACCTTTGGTCATTTGTCCACAAATCTCCCTACGAGCCAGGATGCAGCCAGAGGTTCTCTGGCAGGGCACTGTTGACCATTCCAAGGTCTTTAGGTTGACGGCGAAAGGAGACTGGGCATTAGGACCCCTGGACTTAGTAGGAGTGGTCTGCCAGAGGAGATCAGTGCTGATCGTTGCTGAAGAGACACTTTTTAAAAAATATATTTTTTATGAAGATGCTTTTCATGTCTGTTTTTAATTCCTTTTGTTTACCTGTTTATGCACTTTTATTTGATGT
Source organism: Oncorhynchus kisutch (assembly GCF_002021735.2). NCBI lineage: Eukaryota > Metazoa > Chordata > Actinopteri > Salmoniformes > Salmonidae > Oncorhynchus > Oncorhynchus kisutch. The sequence continues at coordinate 41,370,928 of NC_034197.2, read as the reverse complement.
GAAGCACTTTTGTTACTTGTATTGAAAAGCGCTGTACCAATAAAGTTGATTATTATTACTGTAGATGACACTAACACATCAATTCAAGGCCTTCTACTCTCTCTCTCTCTCAACTCAGCATGCCCCCCTGCCCCTACTCTCTCTCTTGACCCAGACATCAACCTGAACTCTCCCAACAAGGGCCTGGGCCCTGCAGGAGGAGCAGACCCGCTGACTGATGTCCCCGTGGAGGGCGGAGCCGTGGGGGTATCCTCCATCAACACGTTACCCCCGGGGCTCACAGAGGAGGAGGCTGAGGAGATCCGCTCTGAGCTAGTCAAGGTATGGTTCTGTCTGCCGGTGTCTGTCAGCTGGAATCAATATAGGCCTCGTGTTCTGTCTGTTTATTGTCCCTGTGCTCTAATCTGATCACAACCCTTTTTGACTGAGTTTGATTTAATCGGTCCCAGGAACATTTGAGTGGAACTTTTTGTTTCAGACAATGGTAATGTTCATAACTAGGTTTGGCCCAGCCAGTGGTTGAACGCTCTGGTGTGTTGCTGTCAGGTGGAAGAGGAGATCAGCACCCTGAGACAGGTGCTCCTGGCCAAAGAGAAGCATTCTGCTGATCTGAAGAGGAAGCTGGGGCTGAGCCCCCTCAACGAGCTCAAACAGAACCTCACCAAGGGGTGGCAGGATGTCCAGACCTCTAATGCGTAAGTAGAATATCCTTTAAATAATTTACATTTAAAAAAATGTATCTGTAATATTCTTCTTCTTAGGTTGTTAAAATAACATCAATTTATCGCTTGCAGTAACGTCAGGCGATCGATTGTTCTTAGACGCTCTCTGCTGTTCCCTTCTATCATTCTGGCCTGGTCAGGGCTTTTAGTGTAGACCGGAGTGGCCCTGTGAGTGCGGAGTGGCCCTGTGAGTGCGGAGTGGCCCTGTGAGTGCGGAGTGGCCCTGTGAGTGCGGAGTGGCCCTGTGAGTGCACTGAAGTGAACATCAAGGCAGATGTGATCCGTAGGCTTTTACAATCACGTCCGTCTACTACGACCTCTGACCCTACTCAAATATTCCTTTTGCCGTTTATGATGACTCGTGCTGTAACTCTCTGTAATTTCAACGTTCAAACTGCCCCATTGCGTTTATATAAGGTGCATGATTCAAATCAAATCAAAATGTTATTGGTCACATACACATGGTTAGCAGATGTTAATGCGAGTGGAGCGGAAAAAATGCTTGTGCTTCTAGTTCCCGATCATGCTGTAATATCCTAGCGTATCATCCTAGCATCTTTTAGATTTGAGTGAAGAAGCCATTTTAAATCGAGGCTTCTTCTAAATCCTGTTTTCAGTCTTAAAATGCCACATATATTACCAAGTCAAAATGGAAGGAGAAAAAACCTTTATTTGTTGATGTTGATAGTGAAGGTGTATCAGTCAGCATCAGTGATTGAAGTAGCCTTAGTTAATGGATTCTCCTCCTCAGATATAAATATTTAATATAGCTGATGTTTTTATCCAGAGAGACTTACAGTACAGTGAGTGCATACATTGTTGTTTTTTTGTTGTATATGTGGAATTGAACCCACAACCTTTTAGTGTTGCTAGCGTCATGCTCATGCTAACAGAGGACCACTCTCGCCAGATTTATCTTAGCACGACAAAACCTAAGTGTCTTGCATACTGAATGCCTGATTTCTACTGTCGTGCTGGGTACGTTTCTGGAGCCAATCTGGAAAGTTAGTGCTGAGCGATTTTAGTGCTTTTTATTCATGTTCAGTTCGTCCATTTAAAAAAATATATATATATATATTATAATCATGGTTTTGTATTAATTATTTTATTAAATAATAACTTTAAATGCATTAACACAGAATCAAATAATGAAAGTCCCATGATGGTAGTGACTGTCCATTACTGCTGATCACTTACTAACCGTCATCCACTTGAAATATTTCAGTTATTGTGTCTATTACATTTAGTTTTATTTGCTGACTTCATATTATTTAGTTCCAGGTCATCTCATCTCTGTAGTGCTGCCGCTCACTATTTTAGTCGTTTTTTAAAGAAATTAAGGTGTGATTTTATGACTGAACTATCAATCATTTAGATCATGTGTTTTCAGGTAGAGATACCTGGCCAAGTAACTGCTCTCCATCGCCCATTTTCTGTCTTTCTGTCTCTCTCTCTGTGTCTTACTGTCTCTCTCTCTGTGTCTTACTGTCTCTCTCTCTGTGTCTTACTGTCTCTCTCTCTGTGTCTTTCTGTCTCTCTCTCTGTGTCTTTCTGTCTCTCTCTCTGTGTCTTTCTGTCTCTCTGTGTCTCTCTGTCTCTCTCTCTCTCTCTCTCTCTCTCTCTCTCTCTGTGTTCCCCTCTCTCTCTCTCTCTCTCTCTCTCTCTCTGTGTCTTTCTGTCTCTCTCTCTGTGTCTTTCTGTCTCTCTCTCTGTGTCTTTCTGTCTCTCTGTCTCTCTGTGTCTTTCTGTCTCTCTCTGTGTCTCTCTGTGTCTCTCTCTCTCTCTCTCTCTCTCTCTGTGTCTTTCTGTCTCTCTCTCTCTTCTCTCTCTCTCTCTCTCTCTCTCTCTCTCTCTCTCTCTCTCTCTCTCTCTCTCTCTCTCTCTCTCTCTCTCTCTCTCTCTCTCTCTCTCTCTCTCTCTCTCCTCTCTCTCTCTACTCTCTCTCTCTCTCTCTCTCTCTCTCTCTCTCTCTCTCTCTCTCTCTCTCTCTCATCCTCTCTCTCTCCTCTCTCTCTCTCTCTCTCATCTCTCTCTCTCCATCGCCCCCCACACTAACATAAGCAGGCACGTTTAAAAGAATAAATAAAAAAATAGACCAGACAATAGTAGTGTGGTCATTGTAGTTTAGATGCAGAAGATTTATTAATTAACTATGTAGAATATTGGGCTGTTGAAACTACAACTCCCCTACTACATCGTGCAGTTCTGGCTTGACCTGATTTTTATATCAACGGCAATGTGCGTATTGAGCTCACAGGGGAGGGGGGGGGTATTAAAAAATGGAATTCAAGTAATTTAACTCATTTCAGTCAATGAGTTTTTAAAATAAAACCAAACTGAAATGTGGCTTAATGTTTCAACGCTATGAAAAGGACAAGGTGAACAGACATCTGAGTCAGAACAGGTTTGGCCTTGTAGCGTGAATCAGACAGCCAGCCTGGCACAGTTCAGGCCTGTACATCTCTAAGCCCGTCTGTTCTCTAGCTATGTCAGAACCACTGAGAAACTTGGCGAGTGGAATGAGAAAGTTTTACCTCTCTCTCTCACCCTCAATGTCTATTTGAGAACACCTGCCGTGGGCTACTAGTGTCTGCTGTGTACCCTGGCTACTGTATCATTGTGGTCTTGCTTCTATAACACTTGTCCTTTTGTGGGTTCCTCTGCCTGCTGCGTGTGTGTGTGAGAACTCACATTCCCATGATACCATCTGTTTTATATAAGCAAGTTTCTATTTTTTTATTTTTATAATACAGTCTAGTTTTAACTTGGCAGAAAGATGCAGGGTCTCCTAGTTATCCCGGTGCATTGGGTGTCGTCATAACGAAGTTTTCCCACGTTCAGTAGGCAGATATTGTTTCACCTTTTGCAGATAGAAATGTCACGAGTAGAGCTGACGTGATTCTTTTATTCTACATGTCAGAAGTTCGTTTTGTTCTACATAATATATTTCTATCGGTACATTCCACTAAGTTCTGTCTCTTTCTGTCTCTTTCTGTCTCTCTCTTTCTCTGTCTTTCTGTCTCTCTCTTTCTCTGTCTTTCTGTCTCTCTCTTTCTCTGTCTTTCTGTCTCTCTCTTTCTGTCTTTCTGTCTCTCTCTCTCTGTCTTTTTGTCTCTCTCTTTCTCTGTCTTTCTGTCTTTCTGTCTCTCTCTTTCTCTCTCTGTCTTTCTGTCCCTCTCTCTCTGTTTCTCTCTGTCTCTCTCTCTGCCATGCGTTAACGTGCCGCTGTTGGTTTGCCAAAGAGTTGCTGTCTATCCTCGACTAACCCCATACAGTCCCTTCTGTCAGACTAGATCTCTTCTGCTTGGGGAAACTTCAAAGCCTGCTGTATGAGACTGGGGAAATGGCTTGTAGTACTCCACTGAGGGAGCTCAAGCTCTAGGTCCATCTCTTGTCCCTTTTGGATGAGGTGGCTAACTGGCAATGACTCTCTCTCTCTTCTTCTATCACTTCCTGTTTCCCTGTGCTGTATTTCCTGTTAACACCCAGGATGTCACCTTTGCTTTAAGGTGACATCCTCATTCCCACTTCCTCTGAACCAACAACTTAATATCTCTGATAGTTTTATAACTAGGTTTGGTCGCTCTCCCGATGTTCATAACATCCTTCTCTCGTCCTGGTATTGAAGGTATTACTGGCTTAGTCCACGAGGGGGCGCCTTCTGTTAGTTTGGTGGTTGATTTTTCACGCTTAAAATGAGGGTAACTGAAATACATGGGGGAATGATGTTTTCCCCTCTTTCACTATACATTTCATTATATCCTACATCTGTGTGTTAAGGTAGTGAAACTACCACATCCACTGTTGCTAAAGAAAATTAAATTGTCTGGGGTGGCTGAAGGCGTACATGAAGACATGGTGCTTATTTGTCAGCTATCTTTCACTGTCCTTTCAGCGCATAAATATATATAAACACACACACAGAGCAGAGTTTCTCACCAGACAAACAGCCCAGACCCGCCACAGGATTGTGTGGGGAGAGGAGAGGGGAGGATTGGAATGTGAGAGAGACTGAAAGAGAGCTGGACTGATAAACGACCATGGGCAGTGAGAGGGAGAGACGACGGTGGGCTGGCCCCCCAAAGAAACGGTTGTCTTGCTTGATCAGTCGCGTGGCTCGGGAGTGGTCAGCCGCGTGGCTCGGGGAGTGGTCAGCCGCGTGGCTCGGGAGTGGTCAGCCGCGTGGCTCGGGAGTGGTCAGCCGCGTGGCTCGGGAGTGGTCAGCCGCGTGGCTCGGGAGTGGTCAGCCGCGTGCTCGGGAGTGGTCAGCCGCGTGGCTCGGGAGTGGTCAGCCGCGTGGCTCGGGAGTGGTCAGCCGCGTGGCTCGGGAGTGGTCAGCGCGTGGCTCGGGAGTGGTCAGCCGCGTGGCTCGGGAGTGGTCAGCCGCGTGGCTCGGGAGTGGTCAGCCGCGTGCTCGGGAGTGGTCAGCCGCGTGGCTCGGGAGTGGTCAGCCGCGTGGCTCGGGAGTGGTCAGCCGCGTGGCTCGGGAGTGGTCAGCCGCGTGGCTCGGGAGTGGTCAGCGCGTGGCTCGGGAGTGGTCAGCCGCGTGGCTCGGGAGTGGTCAGCCGCGTGGCTCGGGAGTCGTCAGTCGCGTGGCTCGGGAGTGAGGATGTAGAATGAACGAGAGTGCCTGTGTAGGGATGACGCTATGGCTGTGATGCTAGTATCACCAAATAATAAGAGTAATCCATGGAAAAAAATTAACTCTTTGATCTTTTTAAAACCTGCTGAATGTAAAATATTGTGTTCTATACCTTGGAAAATAAGTGTTTTATTTCCAACGTTAGGGCTTTGTCCTTAAACAAGTGAAATCCGCTTCGTGTTTTTGTTTCTTTGCCACGATACTAACGAGTGTCGCCATATTGGTATGGTCCTGGGCCCTAGAAGACAGGTATTTTATTTGGGTTTGTCTGTGTGTTGCGTGGGACATCTCTTAATTGGGTCTAGACAGAATCATCAGTGTATCAGTGTTTTTACAGATGCATTAGTCAGACTACAGCTACAGCAACGCTTGCTATGTATTTAATTTCCATTGTAGACAGCAGAACTAAAGCCTCATCCTCCTTTCCCATGCAGGTGACTGTACTGTACTGTTTACATTACACTAACAATGATGTTCAGGCACTGTGTAATGGTTTGTGCTCAACGAAGGACTAATCCAATAGGTTCTAATGCTTGACACATTTTAGTCCATTTATGTTTATGAAAAGTAGTACAAAGAGTTAAAAAAAAAAATTAAATCACTAAAAAAACAGGAGATGTGACTGCCAACTATGTCCAAGCTTGAGGAAGATGTTGTGTTGGGTCCTTAACCCTCTAACGCAGGGTTAACACAACTCATGTCGCCCCACCTGGGTTGCTTTATCCCCCCCCCCCCCCCCCAGCGCTACACAACTGATTTCAAATCATCAAAAGCTTGATGTCGTGTATATTTGAATCCGCTGTGTAGCGCTAGGGCAACAACCCAAAACGTGCACCCAGAGGGGGGACCCCAGGGACCGAGTTTTGAGAGAAACTCAGCTGTAATAAAACGGTAGAAATTGAGTATTTGACACTTCTGGAACTTTCCAAAGACTGATGCATTGTCGTAGGGTTACTATTGGTCACTATATGCACTATTCAAACAAACAAAAAATATTGTGGCAAGTTTTTGGACTGTCTGTTATATGTGTGTGTGTGTGTGTGTGTGGTTGTGTGTGTGGTTGTGTGTGTGGTTGTGTGTTGGTTGTGTGTGTGTGTGTGTTGGTTGTGTGTGTGTGTGGTCGTGTGTGTGGTTGTGTGTTGGTTGTGTGTGTGTGTGTGTTGGTTGTGTGTGTGTGTGGTTGTGTGTGTGTGTGTGTGTGTTTAAAGTCTCTAACTTGCTCCTTCCTCCCTCTGTAATAAGTCAGTCATTTCATTGTCCTAATGTTTGTCCGTAGATATCTTACAGCGTCTGCAACTTTGGATGAAATTGCCCGATCTGAAGCGTGAGTTGATCTAATAACTATTTTATTGAGTTGCATTTTGTTTCGGCAAGGGGGAGGGGCTTCTGACTGTTCATGCTGTTTGCCTGGAGGGGGGAGGGGATTCTGACTGTTCATGCTGTTTGATTGGAGGGGGGAGGGGCTTCTGACTGTTCATGCTGTTTGCCTGGAGGGGGGAGGGGCTTCTGACTGTTCATGCTGTTTGCCTGGAGGGGGGAGGGGCTTCTGACTGTTCATGCTGTTTGCCTGGAGGGGGGAGGGGCTTCTGACTGTTCATGCTGTTTGCCTGGAGGGGGGAGGGGCTTCTGACTGTTCATGCTGTTTGATTTGAGGGGGGATGGGCTTCTGACTGTTCATGCTGTTTGATTGGAGGGGGGAGGGGCTTCTGCCTGTTTGATTGGAGGGGGGAGGGGCTTCTGACTGTTCCTGCCTTTCTTCTGTTTGGCTGGTGGTATTTGGATGGCCCTGCACATGACCACCTTCACCTAAATCATGTGAGCTTGTGTGGGGCAACAACAATGGGTATCGCTGTGGGTTATTTGAGAGGCTGGTTTTTAGTGAGACTGGGGTGCCTGCCCTAGTCTAGCTGAATGCACTTGCTTTTGTCTTGGTCATCACATCTCCTGGGGGAACCTCTGACCCACTGTACAAAGTGTAACAAGATGTCATTAATTGATTTATACACCAACTGCATAGTTTCTCCAACTGTCTTCTCAGTATTATCATACAGTTAGCATTACTATTTTTTGCATTGGTCAGTCTGAATAGAAATCCATTTTCTGGGATAAAGATGAGAGGACTTAGACATACAGACTTGTGTACTGAACGGATAGCCTGTAAGACATAATTACTCGATCAGGGGTGACTTAACTTTTGACGCCGTGCTAGAGGCGATCACCTGCTTGTGTGAGGCCTGTACAGGGGTGGCACCAACACGCCTAACAGCCATCCGTTCACAGGGGTGGGGTTATAAAATACTATGGGCAGGAATGTGTTCCGATCCGTTGTGGGACGTCTTGTTTAGAAGCCTGCGGTGGATGGTTCTATAAGACTCCGTGTGGGATTTAAGCACAGTGATGTCTGGGTAGTTTCCTGCTTTAGGTTGGTACTGCAATACTAATGGGTCTAAATTCTTCTGTCTGAATTATTATTATTATTATTATTATTTATTATTATTATAATTATACATTTTCTGTTTAAAACATCTGAAATAAACCTGAAATGCCCCGTTTGAAAGATCAGAGATTCGTTTAAGCTGTTTTGTGCAATACCTACTCTCTTTAACACAACTCCTCACACTACTGAGTTGGTAGTCCTCCTCACCCCCTACTGGGTTGGTAGTCCTCCTCATCCCCTACTGGGTTGGTAGTCCTCCTCACCCCCTACTGGGTTGGTAGTCCTCCTCACCCCCTACTGGGTTGGTAGTCCTCCTCACCCCCTACTGGGTTGGTAGTCCTCCTCACCCCCTACTCGGGTTGGTAGTCCTCCTCACCCCCTACTCGGGTTGGTAGTCCTCCTCACCCCCTACTCGGGTTGGTAGTCCTCCTCACCCCCTACCCGGGTTGGTAGTCCTCCTCACCCCCTACTCGGGTTGGTAGTCCTCCTCACCCCCTACTCGGGTTGGTAGTCCTCCTCACCCCCTACTCGGGTTGGTAGTCCTCCTCACCCCCTACTCGGGTTGGTAGTCCTCCTCACCCCCTACTCGGGTTGGTAGTCCTCCTACTCGGGTTGGTAGTCCTCCTACTCGGGTTGGTAGTCCTCCTACTCGGGTTGGTAGTCCTCCTCACCTCCTACTCGGGTTGGTAGTCCTCCTCACCTCCTACTCGGGTTGGTAGTCCTCCTCACCCTACTGAACTCCTACTGGGTTGGTAGTCCTCCTACTCGGGTTGGTAGTCCTCCTCACCTCCTACTCGGGTTGGTAGTCCTCCTACTCGGGTTGGTAGTCCTCCTCACCTCCTACTCGGGTTGGTAGTCCTCCTCACCCCCTACTCGGGTTGGTAGTCCTCCTCACCCCCTACTCGGGTTGGTAGTCCTCCTCACCCCCTACTCGGGTTGGTAGTCCTCCTCACCTCCTACTCGGGTTGGTAGTCCTCCTACTCGGGTTGGTAGTCCTCCTCACCTCCTACTCGGGTTGGTAGTCCTCCTCACCCCCTACTCGGGTTGGTAGTCCTCCTCACCCCCTACTCGGGTTGGTAGTCCTCCTCACCCCCTACTCGGGTTGGTAGTCCTCCTCACCCCCTACTCGGGTTGGTAGTCCTCCTCACCCCCTACTCGGGTTGGTAGTCCTCCTCACCTCCTACTCGGGTTGGTAGTCCTCCTCACCCTACTGAACTCCTACTGAGTTGGTAGTCCTCCTCACCCTACTGAACTCCTACTGGGTTGGTAGTCCTCCTCACCCTACTGAACTCCTACTGGGTTGGTAGTCCTCCTCACCCTACTGAACTCCTACTGGGTTGGTAGTCCTCCTCACCCCCTACTGAGTTGGTAGTCCTCCTCACCCTACTGAACTCCTACTGAGTTGGTAGTCCTCCTCACCCTACTGAACTCCTACTGGGTTGGTAGTCCTCCTCACCCTACTGAACTCCTACTGAGTTGGTAGTCCTCCTCACCCTACTGAACTCCTACTCGGGTTGGTAGTCCTCCTCACCTCCTACTCGGGTTGGTAGTCCTCCTCACCCCCTACTCGGGTTGGTAGTCCTCCTCACCCCTACTTTAAAAAATGTTTCTTTCATCAGAATTTAATTGTAGATCTTTGTCACGGTTTGGATAGGAACTCTTGCTAATTCCTCAGTATTTCTGCATACTTGTTTTTCTGCTCTTGTCTGTCAGACTTATTAACCCCTTAGTGGCAAAGAATCTTCCTTCTGCTTGCGACAGAGGCGTAATCTATTCGAAACTAAGTGAGTCCTGTTTTCGATATGTTCTAATTATATTTATATAGTGTATCTATCCTCTCCCGCCAGGTACAAGAAGACTCAGGAAACCCTGTCTGTGGCGGGACAGAAGACCACTGCTGCCTTCTCCACCATGGGAACTGCCCTCAGCAGGAAACTGGGAGACATGAGGTACAGACCAAGACTCAAAATGGCCGCCCTCAATCCCTTTATGTAGAGCAGGTTCGGACAACCACGAAGTTGTAAAACCTTAGAGTTGTCATCTCAGTCCTCTTTTCCATTAGGTTGTATAAGTTTATTTGGTGAGGCCATAACATCCCTCTTTCTGGTGAGAGCTAGTCCCGCCTCCCTAATCTAGAACACCTGATTCAGCTGCACACCTGGGGCCTCATGTATAACCGTTGGGTCAATTTGACACTCATTATCTGCGTGCTTCACTTCATGAAAAGACTGTGCACAAATATTGATTTATAATATACAGCGTATATATATCCTGTTATGAGTCAGACCTGTTGTTAAACTGCGCATGTGTCAACGAGCGTTGTCACGCTGCCTGGAAACGCCCATCATTCACCGTTTTACGATCTGCTCAATCGTGTCGTTTTTTTGTACTTTGTAAATATGGAAATTAGGCCAAGACCCTAAAGGAAATGGTAATGGTGAACGTGATTAAATGTCTTTGGAGGTGTTTGGCAGAGCGTTTTCCTTTGCAGTGACGTTTGTTTGTTTGTACCTGACCGTTTTTCTGAAAGACTACAACGATTTACAAATTTGTTGTGGCCCTGTAAACATTACAAACTTTTTTTTCTATTTTTTTGTTCCCGAACAGAAATAAGCTGCCCTCCCCACAAATTCTATAACGTTGTCTGCTCCGGAGGGGGGGGGGGGGGGCACTACAGTAGGCCTGTTTACAGTGGTAACCTACCCACTTCAATGCTAAAGATCAACCGTCTATTCACCTGTTTAAATGAGGTACCGCGCCCCATTTCAGATGCACAGAGCAAAAAACTTGAAATTATAATAGCCTATCTAAGGCTCAATTAAATGACGTGCATTGTAATTTATTTTATGGCTACTTCAGGAAGTTGAGGGAGGTATTTTGCAATGGTTATTATATCTATAAATGAAATATTATCTGTTGGAGTAATGTCACCTTAAATTATTCATACGTAGCCTACAAACCTCAATGGTAAAGGTGAACTGTTTGTTCTACCGTTGAACTGCATTTCAGATCACAGATCAAAGCTGATCTACTACTACTACTAGGCCGAGTGGTTAGAGTGTAGAGGCGGCAGGGTAGCCTAGTGGTTAGAGCGTAGAGGCGGCAGGGTAGCCTAGTGGTTAGAGCGTAGAGGAGGCAGGGTAGCCTAGTGGTTAGAGTGTAGAGGTGGCAGGTAGCCTAGTGGTTAGAGCGTGGAGGCGGCAGGGTAGCCTAGTGGTTAGAGCGTGGAGGCGGCAGGGTAGCCTAGTGGTTAGAGCGTGGAGGCGGCAGGGTAGCCTAGTGGTTAGAGCGTGGAGGCGGCAGGGTAGCCTAGTGGTTAGAGCGTGGAGGCGGCAGGGTAGCCTAGTGGTTAGAGCGTGGAGGAGGGTAGCCTAGTGGTTAGAGCGTGGAGGCGGCAGGGTAGCCTAGTGGTTAGAGCGTAGAGGCGGCAGGGTAGCCTAGTGGTTAGAGCGTAGAGGCGGCAGGGTAGCCTAGTGGTTAGAGCGTAGAGGCGGCAGGGTAGCCTAGTGGTTAGAGCGTAGAGGCGGCAGGGTAGCCTAGTGGTTAGAGCGTAGAGGCGGCAGGGTAGCCTAGTGGTTAGAGCGTAGAGGCGGCAGGGTAGCCTAGTGGTTAGAGCGTAGAGGCGGCAGGGTAGCCTAGTGGTTAGAGCGTAGAGGCGGCAGGGTAGCCTAGTGGTTAGAGCGTAGAGGCGGCAGGGTAGCCTAGTGGTTAGAGCGTAGAGGCGGCAGGGTAGCCTAGTGGTTAGAGCGTAGAGGCGGCAGGGTAGCCTAGTGGTTAGAGCGTAGAGGCGGCAGGGTAGCCTAGTGGTTAGAGCGTAGAGGCGGCAGGGTAGCCTAGTGGTTAGAGCGTAGAGGCGGCAGGGTAGCCTAGTGGTTAGAGCGTAGAGGCGGCAGGGTAGCCTAGTGGTTAGAGCGTAGAGGCGGCAGGGTAGCCTAGTGGTTAGAGCGTAGAGGCGGCAGGGTAGCCTAGTGGTTAGAGCGTAGAGGCGGCAGGGTAGCCTAGTGGTTAGAGCGTAGAGGCGGCAGGGTAGCCTAGTGGTTAGAGCGTAGAGGCGGCAGGGTAGCCTAGTGGTTAGAGCGTTGGACTAATAACCGGAAGGTTGCAAGTTCAAACCCCACGAGCTGACAAGGTACAAATCTGTCGTTCTGCCCCTGAACAGGCAGTTAACCAACTGTTCCTAGGAGGAAAATAAGAATTTGTTCTTAACTGACTTGCCTGGTTAAATAAATAAAAAACTACTGCATTTCGGATCACAGAGCAAAGCTGATCTATTTACTACTGTGAAGTGGGTCCAATTTAAATGAGAGCTGGTGATGAATGGTAGCTTACGAACTATGGTAGGATGGGATATTTCACCAGTATGAAACCATCTGTCAGAAAAGGTGAATTTATTCTGCGATGATCATGGAAATGAAACGGATGCTGATTCCTAATTATTTTACAATGTAAAGATTATTATAATTTTTTTTTAACTCAAATTATTTTTGCTCTTCTCACTAACGGCAAATAATAGCATTTTTATTATATTTATGTTTTTATAAAAATAAAAATATTAATTGTCATATATTCCTGCAGAAGGCTACTATAGCCTACTGATGCTTTCTGGGAATGTAATGATTCAAACAGTAGACACTGTGCTCCTGGTCTAAAGGGTTGTGGGAGGATAAGCACATGTTCTTCCCACATGCTCATGGCAAGCTACGATTTTATAAATGACTACTTTTTTTGTGAAAACCGTTGTGCGCATATTTATGAATGAGGTCCCGCCCCCAGGGCCTTGATTAGCTGCAGGATTTATGAATGCGGCCCTGCCCCCAGGGCCTTGATTAGCTGCAACATTTATGAATGAGGCCCCCAGGCCCTTGATTAGCCAGTAGTTTTCCAGGAGTGTTTGGCAGCTCTGATGTAGAAAACACTATCTGCGTTTACTCTCCTGGAAGACTTCTGAAGTAGACACTGTAGAATTTACATATGGTTTGATTCAACACTTTAATAATTTGTTGATCCATCCATTCATCTATCACCCTCGTAACATATTATCTCTAGTGTCTACGAGATCTCAGAATATGTCTACTAACATTCACTATTAATTATTATTATTATTGACGTTGTCCAAGTCCACGTCGACGTGTGTGTCATCGCCCTCTCCTTGTTTCCCTGTTTCTGAATCCATTACTCTGGCCTTGCAACAATACTCTCCTTGTTTCCCTGTTTCTGAATCCATTACTCTGGCCTTGCAACTCCCTTCCTGCTCCGTATCAATGTGCCGCGACAACTCCTTGTTCCTTGGAGTTTTTTTATCCCGTTGTTTTTGTTATCGTCTTTCATCTTCATCTTCCATGATCCAAGTCTGAATTAGACCAGACTATAGGTCTGTACACTCCCTACAGCAGGGTTGCAGAACATGGGACCCTGGTGTTCATTGCAATGCCATCTATCATGTCCCCATCACCATCATTGTTACCAGGTTTGAAAAAATGTAATTAAAAAAAACCACGGTTGACTTGTGCATTTCAATGAGGTTTTCTGGACTTCTTAAATTATTTCAATATCTGCTAGTGTCCCAAATGCCAACTTTTCACCTATATAGCCCTATGGTCTAAAGTAGTGCACTATGTAGGGAATAGGGTGCCATAGGGCTCTGGTCTAAAGTAGTGCACTATATAGGGAATAGGTTGCCATAGGGCTCTGGTCTAAAGTAGCGCACTATATAGGGAATAGGGTGCCATAGGGCTCTGGTCTAAAGTAGCGCACTATATAGGGAATAGGGTGCCATAGGGCTCTGGTCTAAAGTAGTGCACTATATAGGGAATAGGGTGCCATAGGGCTCTGGTCTAAAGTAGTGCACTATATAGGGAATAGGGTGCCATGCCATTTGGGACCTACCCTCTGAAAGCAGCCCCTTTTGTTAATATAGGCTAGCTCTGCTCAGCTCGTTGCTTCTTGTGCCTCACCCTGTTTTTTTTGTTTCTCTTGTTTTTTTAAATTGCTGCGTCTGGTCTTCAGAGCGCTGCCGTTCTCTAACTCCTTTAGGTAAGACCTACTCTGTGCTCCTGGAACAATCCACTTTACCGACTTCCATCAATTACTATGATCACTTACCGAGAGGTCCTGACTGTTTAATACAACTATAGTCTTTATGCTGCCACTCTGCTTTCTCAAATCAAAATGGATTTGTTCACATGCGCCGAATGCAACAGGTGTAGACTTAACTGTGAGATGCTTCCTTAAGAGCCCTTCGCAACGATGCAGAGTTAAAGAATAATGGTAACACGAGGAATAAAATAAACCAGAATGAAGCTATATACAGGGAGTACCAGATCAATGTGCAGGGGTACGAGGTATTTGAGGTAGGTATGTACATGAAGGCAGGGTAAAGTGACTAGACATCAGGATAGATAATAATAAGGTATTTGAGGTAGGTATGTACATGAAGGCAGGGTAAAGTGACTAGACATCAGGATAGATAATAATAAGGTATTTGAGGTAGATATGTACATGAAGGCAGGGTAAAGTGACTAGACATCAGGATAGATAATAATAAGGTATTTGAGGTAGATATGTACATGAAGGCATGGTAAAGTGACTAGACATCAGGATAGATAATAATAAGGTATTTGAGGTAGATATGTACATGAAGGCATGGTAAAGTGACTAGACATCAGGATAGATAATAATAAGGTATTTGAGGTAGGTATGTACATGAAGGCAGGGTAAAGTGACTAGACATCAGGATAGATAATAATAAGGTATTTGAGGTAGGTATGTACATGAAGGCAGGGTAAAGTGACTAGACATCAGGATAGATAATAATAAGGTATTTGAGGTAGATATGTACATGAAGGCAGGGTAAAGTGACTAGACATCAGGATAGATGAGAGTAAAATAAAGAACTGAGTAGCAGCGGAATGTGTTTATACACTTGGTGGCCAGTTTATTAGGTACACCACCCCTCGTTCACAAAAAATGGATCTCTCCTACAGACAGTGAGTCACGTGGCTGTGGCTATATGAAGCAGGCAGACGGGCATCGAGGCATTCAGTTACTGTTCGATTTGAACGTTAGAATGGGCCAAACTAATTACCTTGACCACTTTTAGCGTGTGAAGATGATCGTGTTATGGTCGTCTGGGCCAGGCGTGCCGGTTCCAGTATCTCAGTAACGGCCAGCCTCCTGGGCTTTTCACTCCAACCCTGTTTTCCTGGAGAGCTAGCCTCCTGGGCTTTTCACGCACAACATGTATCTAGGGCAGGACTCTCCAGCCCTGTTCCTGGAGAGCTACCCTCCTGTAGGTTTTCACTCCAGCCCTGTTCCTGGTCAGCTACCCTCCTATAGGTTCACTCCAACCCTGTTCCTGGTCAGCTACCCTCCTATAGGTTCACTCCAACCCTGTTCCTGGTCAGCTACCCTCCTATAGGTTCACTCCAACCCTGTTCCTGGTCAGCTACCCTCCTATAGGTTCACTCCAACCCTGTTCCTGGTCAGCTACCCTCCTATAGGTTCACTCCAACCCTGTTCCTGGTCAGCTACCCTCCTATAGGTTCACTCCAACCCTGTTCCTGGTCAGCTACCCTCCTATAGGTTCACTCCAACCCCGTTCCTGGTCAGCTACCCTCCTATAGGTTCACTCCAACCCCGTTCCTAGAGAGCTACTCTCCTGTTGGTTTTCACTCCAGCCCCAGTTGTAACTAACCTGATTCAGTTTATCAACCACTTAAATATGAGAATGAGGTGGACTAGATTGGGATTGGAGTGTAAAACCAACGGGACTGTCTTTCTCCAGGAACGGGATTGGAGTGTAAAACCAACGGGACTGTCTTTCTCCAGGAACGGGGTTGGAGTGTAAAACCAACGGGACTGTCTTTCTCCAGGAACAGGGTTAGAGTGTAAAACCAACGGGACTGTCTTTCTCCAGCAACAGGGTTGGAGTGTAAAACCAACGGGACTGTCTTTCTCCAGGAACGGGGTTGGAGTGTAAAACCAACGGGACTGTCTTTCTCCAGGAACAGGGTTGGAGTGTAAAACCAACGGGACTGTCTTTCTCCAGAAACGGGGTTGGAGTGTAAAACCAACGGGACTGTCTTTCTCCAGAAACGGGGTTGGAGTGTAAAACCAACGGGACTGTCTTTCTCCAGAAACGGGGTTGGAGAGCCCTGGTCTTGGGTTTCCAGAGAATGGCTCGACAAACAAACAAAAAAACATCAAGTCAGCTGCAAGCAACAGCTCGTTGATGAGAGAGGTCAATGGAGAACAGCAAGAATCTTTACAAGCTAACACCCGGGCCACAAACGGGCAAATATTTGCGCAGTGCAACAGTGGTGTGCAGAACGGCATCTCCGAACGCATAACTGGTCGGTCCTTGTCACGGATTGGCTATTGCAGCAGACGACCACACCTGGTTCCACTCCTATCAGCTACAAACAAGAAGAAGCAGGGCTAGTTGGGCACACCATCACCAACACTGGACAGAAGAGTGGGAAAATATTGCCTGGTCTGACGAATCCTAGTTCCTTTTGTGTCAAGCTGATGGCAGAGTCATGATTTTGTGTAAGCAGCATGAGTCCATGGCTCCATCATGCCTGGTGTCAACGGTACAGGCTGGTGGGCACACGTTAGGTCCCTTGATACCAATAGAGCAATGTTTCCATACCCCGAAGAATTCAGGCTGTACTGGATGCAAAGGGGTGTACGACCCAGTACTAGATGAGTGTACCTAATAAACTGGCCGCTGAGTTTATAGTCTTGTGAGTGTGCAGAGAGTCTGGGTAACCAATGAACTATTTAGCAGTTTTCGGACTATTTAACTTCTACCCCCCCCCCCCTAGCCATAAGATTGTAATCCCAGAGCCGATGCTCTGGTACCATTTATTTGGCATTTTCTTTGAAAGATACATTTTTGTTCCCCTTCAGGTTATGATTTAATTAATGACTTTATTATTTAAGAGGAGTTCAGTTCATATAAATTAATTCCCTGCATATTTGAATGATTAATTACCGGAGTGGCCTAAGGCACTGCATCTCGGTGCAAGAGGCGTCACTACAGTCCCTGGTTCGAATCCAGGCTGTATCACATTTGTCGCCGTGATCGGGAGTCCCATAGGGCGGCGCACAATTGGCCCAGCGTCGTCCGGGTTTGGCCGGGAGTAGTCCATCTATTGTAAATAATAATTTGTTCTTTTAACTGACTTGCCTAGTTAAATAAATGTAAAAAATGATTAACCTGCAGTGACCACCAGATGGCAGTATCCTCTTTGCACTGACTGACTGACTTGACTAGACTGCAGTCCCACTGGGACCATGTTCCCCTGCGTGTGTGTGTGTGTGACTGCTCCAGTGGTAGGCCTGGCTTTGGGCCTGCCTCGTTGCTTTAATAACCCTCTTCTCCGCTTGGCTCCTAATGCTCTCACTTCTTTGTCTCCCTCCTTTTTAACGCTTACAAAGTAGCAACTACTCCATCCGCCATTCGATAAGTATGCCAGCGATGAGGTAAATTATCTCACATTTGATTTTGGATTTTTTTCTATTTCGTAGTTTTTTTTTTCATCACTTTTAAGTGTCATTTATGAGATTTTAGTGGTTTTTAGAGTAACGGCTGTTGTGGTCTTGTTTGTGGTTTTCTTTATTGTCTTTTTGAATTTCCCATATACAAAATAATGATACGGCACAGCCTTGGGAAAATACCTAGTGGAAACAGTGAGCTCTAACTAAATGAAAATACTCAGTGTGACTTTGATATCCTGTCTGTATGCTTTTCCCTATATATATATATATATATATATGAGCTAAGTCAATACACATCATATGACTGGTAACTCGATGTAAATCAACTCCACTAAGAATATGCCCTGATGAGGCATGAACCTGTCATCTCCCAGAGGTATCCCTGTGGGTGTCTGGCAGTGGACAATCCAAGTAGAATAAAAATGGAGGTTACCACTTACGTTTGTCGTGACCCCTGACCCCTTACGGGAGAGGATCGTTATTTCATTTTTTTGAGTCCGGTGTTTTTATATTAATTCTGTGATCTTCCCATGCGCTCATTTGTAGAATTATTATTATTTTTTTGCTTTACTTTTTAGTAATATATTATATCTGTTTTTAGTAATATATTAAATCTGTTTTTAGTAATATATTAAATCTGTTTTTGTTTTATTTTATAGAAACTCTCCAACCTTCAAGTCGTTTGAGGACAAAGTTGGAAACATCAAGGTGAGCTGAGGGGGGTTGTTGAAATGGGAACATGACGCAGAATAAAACCTTTACGACTCACAACTGGACTGAACCAACCGTAAAAATGGAAAAGTATATTTTTGTAGTTGGTACATTCCATTTGTATCTTCATTGTGAACTGTGCCATTTGCTAATCGTCACCCCTGCGCCATTTGCTAATCGTCACCCCTGCGCCATTTGCTAATCGTCACCCCTGCGCCATTTGCTAATCGTCACCCCTGCGCCATTTGCTAATCGTCACCCCTGCGCCATTTGCTAATCGTCACCCCTGCGCCATTTGCTAATCGTCACCCCTGCGCCATTTGCTAATCGTCACCCCTGCGCCATTTGCTAATCGTCACCCCTGCGCCATTTGCTAATTGTCACCCCCCCAGCCTACAACCGTTTGGCCGGTTGTAGGCTGTCACTGTAAATAAGAATTTTGTTCTTAACTGACTTGCCTAGTTAAATCAAATCAGACGGAAGAGTGTCACATTAACGATTTACCGGTGCTGCTGCACAGGCATTTTGAAAAGTGTACAATCTTTTTAAACGGGTGTTTGATCTATACAAATCTCAGACCTTATTCTCTACAGTCTCACACGGCCCCTTTTTTAAATGAAATGACGTAAGATTTACCCCATACCATCCTCCTCCCCCTTTCTCTCTTCCTCTTTCTCTCTCTCTTCCTCTTTCTCTCTTCCTCTCTTCCTCTTTCTCTCTTTCTCTCTTTCTCTCTTCCTCTTTCTCTCATCCTCTTTCTCTCATTCTCTCTTCCTCTTTCTCTCATTCTCTCTTCCTCTCTTCCTCTTTCTCTCTTCCTCTCTTCCTCTTTCTCTCTTCCTCTCTTCCTCTTTCTCTCTTCCTCTCTTCCTCTTTCTCTCTTCCACTTTCTCTCTTCCTCTTTCTCTCTTCCTCTTTCTCTTTCTCTCCCTCTTTCTCTCCCTCTTCCTCTCTTCCTCTTTCTCTCCCTCTTCCTCTCTTCCTCTTCCTCTCTTCCTCTTCCTCTCTTCCTCTTCCTCTTCCTTTCTCTTCCTCTTTCTCTCTTCCTCTTTCTCTTTCTCTCTTCCTCTTTCTCTTTCTCTCCCTCTTCCTCTTTCTCTCCCTATTTCTCTCTTCCTCTTTCTCTCTTCCTCTTTCTCTCTTCCTCTTTCTCTCTTCCTCTTCAGTACAAGGTGGTTGGAGCCAGAGGTAACGGTGAAGCAGTCCAGTCCCCGACCGACACAAACCCTGTTCAGGACAACGCACCCTTCTGAAGATCCCCCCCCCCCCCCACACACTCCCCTCCTCCTCTCTCTCATCACCGGGACTGTGACATCATCATTAAGCGCCTCATCACTGAGTGACACATGACCTTTGGCCTAAAGAAGTCACCTTCTAATCTCCACATTACTCACTACTGCCTCCCTCGCCTGACCTGGAAAACGTAGTGCCCTATATCATTAATACTACTGCCCAGTCCTAAATCACCCCCTAGCCCCTACTCTGTAGCCCCTACCCTCTCCCTTGTGGAGAACTGAAAGGACTGAAGTGATGTGTGCAGTATGGCAACAATTCCACCTATGCTATGACAGGTCAAGGTGGGAGCCACTACTATATTGTTTAAACCAATAGGTTGATTTGTTGCATATTGCTTACTCTTATCTAGTTCCTTCAGATCTCCACAAGTGCCTAGGAGGTTAGGGGCTAAAGGTACGTTTGGAATCTCCCTCCTCAGCCCCCCCCCTCGCCTACCAAGAGCATGTGCATATCTCATCTCACTGTGCAAATACAAACTACCGCAATATACAACCTGAGGTTACATAACATCAACTCACCACAGCTTGTAAAAAAAATAACAAATGACAACTACGGTAAACCATTTTGTATTATAAAACAATTTTACACTGCTTTGCATAATGTTTTTACATGACTTATCTGTATGTATAAATATATATGAATAAATATATTGTGAACAATTACTGCCAGTCGGCATTCATCGGTAAGTATGGCTGACGTGGAGGCTCAAAGAAAAAGGTAAATAAAAAAACACCATCGACTACAACAATGATCAGTTTGGTGCCCTGCTGAGAGTTTCTGTTTGGTGCCCTGCTGAGAGTTTCTGTTTGGTGCCCTGCTGAGAGTTTCTGTTTGGTGCCCTGCTGAGAGTTTCTGTTGGTGCCCTGCTGAGAGTTTCTGTTTGGTGCCCTGCTGAGAGTTTCTGTTTGGTGCCCTGCTGAGAGTTTCTGTTTGGTGCCCTGCTGAGAGTTTCTGTTTGGTGCCCTGCTGAGAGTTTCTGTTTGGTGCCCTGCTGAGAGTTCAGTTTCTGTTTGGTGCCCTGCTGAGAGTTCGATTTCTGTTTGGTGCCCTGCTGAGAGTTCGATTTCTGTTTGGTGCCCTGCTGAGAGTTCGATTTCTGTTTGGTGCCCTGCTGAGAGTTCGATTTCTGTTTGGTGCCCTGCTGAGAGTTCGATTTCTGTTTGGTGCCCTGCTGAGAGTTCGATTTCTGTTTGGTGCCCTGCTGAGAGTTCGATTTCTGTTTGGTGCCCTGCTGAGAGTTCGATTTCTGTTTGGTGCCCTGCTGAGAGTTCGATTTCTGTTTGGTGCCCTGCTGAGAGTTCGATTTCTGTTTGGTGCCCTGCTGAGAGTTCGATTTCTGTTTGGTGCCCTGCTGAGAGTTCGATTTCTGTTTGGTGCCCTGCTGAGAGTTCGATTTCTGTTTGGTGCCCTGCTGAGAGTTCGATTTCTGTTTGGTGCCCTGCTGAGAGTTCGATTTCTGTTTGGTGCCCTGCTGAGAGTTCGATTTCTGTTTGGTGCCCTGCTGAGAGTTCGATTTCTGTTTGGTGTGTTTCTACAATGTGGAAGCAAGGCTTTAGTGTAAAGACCAGTTTCTACCTTCATCAGATGGCTATCTTTAGGCCTTACTCTTTCAGTCTTATTGCTTTCTGTTACTTTGCTGGTATAAAATAAATGTAATTTTTTTTTCTATTCTTTCTTCATCTGGAAGTTGTAGAATATCGTTTAGCCTGGGAGGTGTTTGCTTTCTCTCTTATTTTATAGGCTCAAGTGTTTACTGTTATTGTGCCACATCTGAAATGATCAACTGTCAAATACAGTCCAGACAGCTCTCTGTGTCCACCATTTTTATTCTAAGAATTGTCCTCGTGCCTCAGGCATAACCCCACCACACACTTGTATGCACACACTCCTGTACCCAGACGTACTCGTACCCACCCTGTGACTAGCTCTACTGTTATTTATATATCAACAACACTTCCTGTTTTGCCAGTGTGCACTAACCCATCCCTCTTTACACTAGAACACAACTTGAAATAGCTTCTATTGGTTTGGTAACAGTCACTTTTGGTTATTTTCAACATGATGTATCTATGGAGATTGTATTCCCCCAATTTAGTGTTACATTTCTATCCAGGGGATGGAGTATTCATTTACCCTTTAACTTTTTATTATCATTATTTTTTATTATTTAGTAGTGATGATCATATTTAGTTTGTGTTTTTTGATGTCTGATTCTTGGTTGGAGTTTAAATAAGGTTTGTTTTTATATTTAATTGCCATCTGTAAATCGTTGCCAATATGTAATTTACCTGTCTGTTACAGATCTCTCTCTCACTTTCAAATTAATACCATAGTTATTATATAGATGATAGGTCTGCTACGATCTGGACCGGTTTCCCCCAGACACAGATCAGACCAGAGAATTTCCGTTAGGAATGCGTTTTAGTCCAGGATTTAGCTTAATCTGTTGGCAGACAGGGCCTCCCTAAGGCAACCCAATTCATGTTTTGTCCGATTTTTATTGGCAAAAGATCTGATCGGTCAAAAAGACCAATTTTAGTGGCGAAAGATCAGAATTGGGCTGCCTGTGTAAGCGCAGCCTTAGTATATTCCGTTGTCTGTGGTTATGACGGCGCAAGGGGAAAGGCAGATGTATCCCATAGATTGTGTAGAGCTACAAAAAACATTGTTTGGGTCTAATGTACATTTTTGGGACGCCACAGCTGAATTTGTTAAAACACATTTATTGAAGGCATGTACAATGTTGGGAATGATAGGAATATATATAGCTTTATTTAGAATGGGAGCCTAGTTGTAGACCTTTAAATGGATATGAGAATGGTGGATGAATTCAAATGTTGGTTTGTCATATGTTGAGAATATCAATAAAGCATTCCTTTAAACAAAGGAGAGTTGTGGGTAATGTTCTAATTTAATCAATCAATCCAATATATTTTTTTATAAAACCCTTTCCCTCAACAGTTCATGAAGTTCTTTACTGTTACCTGGCCTATAGCCTAAAGTGCAAGCGAGAGCACAGTGGCCAGGAAAGGGCATGGAGCGGGGATTAAACTACTGAACAAAAAATATAGTTAGCTGTTGTCATGTTTCATGAGCTGAAATAAGTTATTTTATATTGTGTTTATGTAACAGTATAACTTTAGACCGTCCCCTCGCCCATACCCGGGCGCGAACCAGGGACCCTCTGCACACATCAACAACAGTCACCCTCGAAGCATCGTTACCCATCGCTCCGCGGTCCTTGCAGAGCAAGGGGAACTACTACTTCCGCTAACTAAGCTAGCCGTTTCACATCCGTTACATTTACATCCTCGTTAGTGAGCGTTTCTCCTTTGCCAAGAGGATAATCCATCCATCTGACAGGTGTGGCATATCAAGAAGCTGATTTAAACGCTATTCATTGGGCAAAAATGTTTTAACAATGGCAACTTAATCGAATAAAATGTTATTGGTCACATGCACATATTTAGCAGATGTTATTGTAGGTGTAGTGAAATGCTTCCATTCCTAGCTCCAACAGTGTAGTAGTATCTAACAATGCACATCTAAAAGGAAACCAAATTGAATTAAGAAATATTTCAGGACGAGCAATGTAGGAGTGGCATAGACTAAAATACAGTAGAATAGAATACAGTATATACATATGAGATGAGTAAAGCAGTATGTAAACATTATTAAAGTGACCAGTGATTCCATGTCTGTCACGTTTCTTCAAAATCGAACCCAGAAGCAGACCAGGACAAGGAGAGTAGGAAGAAGGTGAGTATTTATTTACAAGTGAATGTGAGTGGGTAGATACATCCAGGTGGCGTAGCGGGCAGCGGTGGTGAGTTGATGGGAGTAAATAGGTGGATCCAATGGGGAAGCGGAATCCTCCGATGACCAGGCGGGAATGGGGTAAATGATCCGGGTGAGTAACTGAAGACAGAACAAACGGAGGTAAGTTGAAGGCAAGCAAGACGTACAAAACAACAAAACAAATTCTATCCAACTTGAGGCTGATACTATGGCACAACATACTGTTCATGGCTAACGATCCGGCAGGGAATGGATGTCAGGTCAGAGCTTTTGAAGGGGAGAGGTGATGATCAGGACAGGTGTGCAGATTACTGATGGGATACAGGTGCGGGTGAACATCATCTCCCAACAAGCTAATCTGCCCGGCAACCAGACAGGGTGCGTTCCAGGACACCGGAAACACACTCCAGGACAGAAACACAGGCAAACACAGACTCAGGAAGCGGGGTTCGTGACAATGTCTATGTATATGGGGCAGCAGCCTCTAAGGTGCAGGGTTGAGTAACCGGGTGGTAGCCGGCTAGTAATGACCAATTTATGTGTCGGGGGGCTAGGGTCAGTGTGTTATATCTGGAGTACTTCTCCCGTCCTATTCGGTGTCCTATGTGAATCTAAGTGTGCGTTCTCTAATTCTCTCCTTCTCTCGGAGGAGGACCTGAGCCCTAGGACCATGCCCCAGGATTACCTGACATGATGACTCCTTGCTGTCCCCAGTCCACCTGGCCGTGCTGCTGCTCCAGTTTCAACTCTTCTGCCTTCTTATTATTCGAACATGCTGATCATTTATGAACATTTGAACATCTTGGCCATGTTCTGTTATAATCTCCACCCGGCACAGCCAGAAGAGGACTGGCCACCCCACATATGCTCTCTCTAATTCTCTCTTTTTTTTCTCTCTCTCGGAGGACCTGAGCCCTAGGACCATGCCCCAGGACTACCTGACATGATGACTCCTTGCTGTCCCCAGTTCATCTGACTGTGCTGCTGCTCCAGTTTCAACTGTTCTGCCTTATTATTATACGACCATGCTGGTCATTTATGAACATTTGAACATCTTGGCCTTGTTCTGTTATAATCTCCAACCTGCACATCCAGAAGAGCCACCATGCTTCTACACCTGCATTGCTTGCTGTTTGGGGTTTTAGTCTGGGTTTCTGTACAGCACTTTGAGATATCAGCTGATGTACGAAGGGCTATATAAATACATTTGATTTGATTTAATGGTTATTTAACAGTGATGGCTTTGAGATAGAAGCTGTTTTTCAGTCTCTCGGTCCCAGCTTTGATGCACGTGTTCTGACCTTGCCTTCTGGATGATAGTGGGGTGAACAGGCAATAGAATAGAATACAGTATATACACATGAAATGAGTAAAGCAGTATGTAAACATTATTAAAGTGGCCAGTGATTCCATGTCTATGTACAATGGGCTCCAAAATTACTGGCACCTCTGACTGGCAATGCACAAACAATACTTAAAAAAATATATATCAACAATATAATTATAGAAAAACTCAAAATACCAACTTGAGAAATACTGTACTTTGTTTCGTTCCATTGACACATTAATAATTTAATTTAATTAAAAATCTATGTCCTCCAATTCAAGATTTCACAATTATTGTAAAAAAACATCTACCAAAATTTAAACGAGAATTTAAATTCCACTTCTTTAAGTTTAAGTCTTAAGGAACTATATTGAGCCATTTCATCACTTCCTGTTTCACTAGGGTATAAAAATGAGGCAACACGCATGCAATATCCCTTTGTCATCCAACACCATGAAGAAAAAGGAACTGGCAGTTGAAAAGAGATAGATGGTCGTAGACCTTCATAAATCTGGTCATGGCTACAAGAAGATCCACAAACGATTGAATATACCACTGAGCACTGTCAGGGCAAGTATTTTAAAAATTCTAAACGTATAGAACACTTGAAAACCTCACGGGAAGAGGACACACATGCATTTTGACCCCAGGATATGGAGGCGGATGGTGAGAGAAGCAACAAACTACCCCAAAATCAGTGTGAAAGAATTGTGGGCCTTGGGGTCACCAGGTTTTTTTAAAAAAACACCACTAGAAGCCACAACCACAGGCTCTTTGGAAGGGTTGCCAGAAGAAAGCCATTTCTGACCTCCAGACGCAAACGTTATTTAAATTATGACTGGAAGAAGGTGCTCTGGTCAGATGAGACCAAAATGGAACATCAGATACAGCATCGCCATGTTTGGTGCCGAAACAGAGATACAAGGAGAGGCACCTCATACCCACGGTGAAACAGAGATACAAGGAGAGGCACCTCATACCCACGGTGAAACAGAGATACAAGGAGAGGAACCTCATACCCACGGTGAAACAGAGATACAAGGAGAGGCACCTCATACCCACGGTGAAACAGAGATACAAGGAGAGGAACCTCATACCCACGGTGAAACAGAGATACAAGGAGAGGCACCTCATACCCACGGTGAAACAGAGATACAAGGAGAGGCACCTCATACCCACGGTGAAACAGAGATACAAGGAGAGGCACCTCATACCCACGGTGAAACAGAGATACAAGGAGAGGCACCTCATATCCACGGTGAAACAGAGATACAAGGAGAGGCACCTCATACCCACGGTGAAACAGAGATACAAGGAGAGGCACCTCATACCCATGGTGAAACAGAGATACAAGGAGAGGCACCTCATACCCACGGTGAAACAGAGATACAAGGAGAGGCACCTCATACCCACGGTGAAACAGAGATACAAGGAGAGGCACCTCATACCCATGGTGAAACAGAGATACAAGGAGAGGCACCTCATACCCACGGTGAAACAGAGATACAAGGAGAGGCACCTCATACCCACGGTGAAACAGAGATACAAGGAGAGGTACCTCATACCCACGGTGAAACAGAGATACCAGGAGAGGCACCTCATACCCACGGTGAAACAGAGATACAAGGAGAGGCACCTCATACCCACGGTGAAACAGAGATGCATACAAGGAGAGGCACCTCATACCCACGGTGAAACAGAGATACAAGGAGAGGCACCTCATATCCATGGTGAAACAGAGATACAAGGAGAGGCACCTCATACCCACGGTGAAACAGAGATACAAGGAGAGGCACCTCATACCCATGGTGAAACAGAGATACAAGGAGAGGCACCTCATACCCACGGTGAAACAGAGATACAAGGAGAGGCACCTCATACCCACGGTGAAACAGAGATACAAGGAGAGGTACCTCATACCCACGGTGAAACAGAGATGCAAGGAGAGGCACCTCATACCCACGGTGAAACAGAGATACAAGGAGAGGCACCTCATACCCACGGTGAAACAGAGATACAAGGAGAGGCACCTCATACCCACGGTGAAACAGAGATACAAGGAGAGGCACCTCATACCCACGGTGAAACAGAGATACCAGGAGAGGCACCTCATACCCACGGTGAAACAGAGATACAAGGAGAGGCACCTCATACCCACGGTGAAACAGAGATGCATACAAGGAGAGGCACCTCATACCCACGGTGAAACAGAGATACAAGGAGAGGCACCTCATATCCACGGTGAAACAGAGATACAAGGAGAGGCACCTCATACCCACGGTGAAACAGAGATACAAGGAGAGGCACCTCATACCCACAGTGAAACAGAGATGCAAGGAGAGGCACCTCATACCCACGGTGAAACAGAGATACAAGGAGAGGCACCTCATACCCACGGTGAAACAGAGATACAAGGAGAGGCACCTCATACCCACGGTGAAACAGAGATACAAGGAGAGAGAGTCACCTCATACCCACGGTGAAACAGAGATACAAGGAGAGGCACCTCATACCCACTGTGAAACAGAGATACAAGGAGAGGCACCTCATACCCACGGTGAAACAGAGATACAAGGAGAGGCACCTCATATCCATGGTGAAACAGAGATACCAGGAGAGGCACCTCATACCCACGGTGAAACAGAGATACAAGGAGAGGCACCTCATACCCACGGTGAAACAGAGATGCATACAAGGAGAGGCATCACATACCCACGGTGAAACAGAGATACAAGGAGAGGCACCTCATACCCACGGTGAAACAGATGCATACAAGGAGAGGCACCTCATACCCACGGTGAAACAGAGATACAAGGAGAGGCACCTCATACCCACGGTGAAACAGAGATGCATACAAGG
The DNA here is from genome assembly GCF_002021735.2 of Oncorhynchus kisutch. Classification (NCBI taxonomy): domain Eukaryota; kingdom Metazoa; phylum Chordata; class Actinopteri; order Salmoniformes; family Salmonidae; genus Oncorhynchus; species Oncorhynchus kisutch. Next base: position 41,343,635 of record NC_034197.2, on the reverse strand, counting down.
AGAGGCATCTCATACCCACGGTGAAACAGAGATGCATACAAGGAGAGGCATCTCATACCCACGGTGAAACAGAGATACAAGGAGAGGCACCTCATACCCACGGTGAAACAGAGATACAAGGAGAGGCATCTCATACCCACGGTGAAACAGAGATACAAGGAGAGGCACCCCATACCCACGGTGAAACAGAGATACAAGGAGAGGCACCTCATACCCACGGTGAAACAGAGATACAAGGAGAGGCATCTCATACCCACGGTGAAACAGAGATACAAGGAGAGGCACCCCATACCCACGGTGTAATATGGAGGTGGGTCAGTGTTGTTTTGGGGCTGTTTTAATGCCAGAGGTCCAGGGTCACTGGTTAAGATTGATGGCATAATGAATTCCACCAAGTATCAGGCAATTTTGGATCACGATCTGGTTGCCTCTGTCAGAAGGCTGGGACTTGGCCGTAGGTGGACTTTCCAACAAGACAATGACCTAAAACATGCGTCAAGATCCACACAGAAATGGTTGGGTGACGACAAAATCAATGTTCTGTCATCTGTCGCCGGACCTCAATCCAATGGAAATCCTGTGGGCTGAGTGGAAGAGGCCAGTTGATAAGCACAAACCCAAGAATGGGAAGGATCTTGAAAGGATTTGCATAGAGGAATGGTCCAAAATCCCTCCAAATGTGTTCCTTAACCTTGTCAAACATTAGAAGAAAAGACTCCATGCTGTTGTCCTTGCCAGAGGTGGTGGCACTAAGTACTAAATGAGGAGTGACAATAATTATGATGAAACCTTGATTTTGGTTAAATGTATTTTGAGTTTCTCTGTCATTTTATTATTTCTTTATTTTTTTAAGTATTATTTTTTAAAGTATTGTTTGTGCCAGTCAGGGGTGCCAGTGAATTTGGAGCCCACTGTGTACAGGGAAGCAGGGTTGAGTAACCGGGTGGTGGCCGGCTAGGGACTGCTATTCAACAGTGTGATGGCCTTGAGATAAAAGCTGTTTTTCAGTCTCTCAGTCTCAGCTTTGATGCACCTGTACTGACCTCGCCTTCTGGGTTATAGCAGGGTGAACAGACAGTGGCTCGGGTGGTTGTTGTCCTTGATGATATTTTTGGCCTTCCTGGGACATCGGGTGGTGTAGTTGTCCTGGAGGGAAGGCAGTGTGCCCCCGGTGATGCGTTGGGTAGACCGCAACATCCTCTGGAGAGCCCTGCGGTTACAGGCGGTGCAGTTGTCGTACCAGGCGGTGATACAGCCCGACAGGATGCTCTCAATTGTGACAAGCCAAATTTATTCAGCCTCCTGAGGTTGAAGAGGCATCTGGAAAATTCACCCACAAATATAACTAGACGATTCTGTGCTTTCAACTTTGTGGCAACAGTTTGGGGAAGACCCTTTCCTGTTTCAACATGACAAAGTGAGGTCGAGATCGGTGTGGAAGATCTTGACTGGCCTGCACAGAGCCTTGACCTCAACCCCACCAAACACCTTTGGGATGAATTGGAACGCCGACTGTGAGCCAGGACTAATCGCCCAACATCAGTACCCAACCTCACTAATGCTCTTGTGGCTGAATGGAAGCAAGTCCCCCTGCAGCAATGTTCCAACATCTAGGGGGGGGGGACCAACTCCGTGTTAATGCCAATGATTTTTGAATGAGATATTTGATGAGCAGTCAGTCCACATATGTTTGGTCATGTAGTGTAGCGACTAAAACATAATTTTATTTGAAACTTTTCTTACATGTGTATACAATTTCATAGGCCTTTGTCTATTATGAGTACTTGGGAACAGATGACCAAATATTAAAATCACTCGGGGCTGTTTTCCTGGTGTTTTTACAGTCTTTAATGTCATAGAATGACATTATCACCGCCTGGTACAGCAACTGCCCCCGGCCGCAACCGCAGGGCTCTCCAGAGGGTGGTGCAGTCTGCCCAACACATCACCGGGGCCAAACTACATGCCCTCCAGGACACGTACACCACCGGATGTCACAGGAAGACCAAAAAGATCATCAAGGACAACAACCACCCGAGCCACTTCTTGTTCATCCCGCTATCATCCAGAATGATCCATATGTTTACATATCTTGCATTACTCATATGTATATACTGTATTCTATTCTACTGTATCTTAGTCAATGCCGCTTTGACATTGCTCATCCATATATTTATTACATTCTTAATTCATCATTCCTTTACTTAGATGTGTATATTGTGAAATTGTTAGATATTACTGCTCTGTTGTAGCTAGAAACACAAGCATTTCGTAACACCCGCATACATTGCTTAAACACGTGCACGTGACCAATAATATTTTGATTTGATTTGAAGAGGACGTGACAATCTACTAAGGTCTGTTGATAGGAGATCTATTGTTAAAACAGTTGTTCCCTGACCGGGAATCGAACCCGGGCCGCGGCGGTGAGAGCGCCGAATCCTAACCACTAGACCACCAGGGAAGTTATAGTTTATCGGTATTGGAAACAATTTGATAAATATAATAATTGTTGATAGATAAATATGTATATATTGTTTTACAATTGTTGACAGATAAATATGTATATATATATTTCTTTTACAATTGTTGACAGATAAATATGTATTTATTTACTATATTTTATAAATAGTTTTATAAGCCGTTTTTTTTTCTGAGCAAACACACTCTTGTCAACCCACTTGCACGTCGTGCACGAATGAAAATCAAACCCCTCCTTGTCTGACCAACATCCGAGTGTCTTCCTCGTAGTATAAAACCACTCGCCAATCCTTCATTCTGGCAACAACAAAAAAAAACCGAACATTTACTGCGAATATATTTCACTACTTATTACAGGGTCGTTAGAGAGGGTTTTATTTACACCAAACAACATCTATTTTATAAATGGGCCCCGTCGTCCAAGCGTTAACTCCCTTACTCGTCTCGCAGATTGACTTGGGTGCAGCACGTCTCTTGGGTAACAAACAAAAGAAAGGTGAGATTTTGTTTTAAACTGCATTTTAATGATGAATACAGTGATGCTAAGTTAGTTAGCTAATGCTAATGATGCTCTCGGTCATTATAAGGTTGTGTTTTGGACATTTTGATAATAGCACGAAGTCATCGTGATTTCAGTCTTACAGACTCGGATCTTTTTTTTTCTTGTAATTTGTTTGCAGCTAAACTCACTTTCATGTTATTGTTTGCCAACATTACCGAGGAAGATTTGCTTTTTGACATTTTATCTCGACAAATGTATATTTTTTTTTAGGTCTTTCGTCCCAAATGGACAACATGTTATTCTAGGTAACGTTTTGTCGAGTTAGCTTTTTCCTTCAACAACAGACCATCATATGATATGTTTCTAAACTCAAGTTTGTCATTTTCGTTCACGTTTTTTGTTAAAGAATGGGAACATTGTAAGTTAGCTAGGCGCCTAACTACACCTTGCTAGATATCTTAACGTTAGCTAGCTAGTTATGTACCACACGGTTTGGGTTAGGTCAGGTTTAGGTTTGGGTTAGGTCAGGTTTAGGTTTGGGTTAGGTCAGGTTTGGGTTAGGTTTAGGTCATGGTTAGGGTCAGGTTTTGGTCATGGTTAGGGTCAGGTTTTGGTCATGGTTAGGTTTAGGACATGGTCCCTGAGTTTAGCACACCCACATGACTTAAGATATTGTAATTTTGGGTCGAGAGTGGTTATACCTTTGGGTGGTTAGACCGTTCGTCCGGTAACCGAAAGGTTAATTGGGCAGAATCCCGGAGCTGACCAGGTAAAAAAAACGTTTGTTCTTCTCCTGAACAAGGCAGTTAACCCACGGTTCCTAGACCAGTTAACCCACGGTTCCTAGACCAGTTAACCCACGGTTCCTAGACCAGTTAACCCACGGTTCCTAGACCAGTTAACCCACGGTTCCTAGACCAGTTAACCCACGGTTCCTAGACCAGTTAACCCACGGTTCCTAGACCAGTTAACCCACGGTTCCTAGACCAGTTAACCCACGGTTCCTAGACCAGTTAACCCACGGTTCCTAGACCAGTTAACCCACGGTTCCTAGACCAGTTAACCCACGGTTCCTAGACCAGTTAACCCACGGTTCCTAGACCAGTTAAATACCTTGTCATTTGTGTTTAGTAGTATCAGATGCCTACATTAATGTCACAGAACAGATGGTAGCTTACACACTAACAATTTGAGACAGCCTTGCCAGTAATGTTTGCTTCAATATTGGTCATATAGATAAGTGTGGGAGGTGTTCCTGTATGTACTTAGCCAGCCATGCATTCTGAAGAACTGCAAAAAAAACTTGTGCTATAATGTCTGGCTTTGTACAAATGTTTGACTTCTAGTCTCCCTTTCTTCCAGGGTTTCTATCTAACGCAATATTCAACAAGATCTGAAGAATGGCAGCGATCAACGCAGGCGGTTCTCTTGTTGCTACCAATGACTACTACCGAAGTGAGTAACTCTTGGGCCGGGACATGTCTTAACAAACGAAGCCCTCAGGACCTAACTTAATCAAGCTCCATCAGTGTGATTTTCCTTTGTCTTTGGAAGCATTGAAAACTGTCATGCAAGTAAAAAATCAGTCAAATGTTTGGATATACCTACAGTTTTACTTATTTAAAAAAAAAAAACTATTTTCTACATTGTAGAATAATAGTGAAGACATCAAACTATGAAATAACACATATGGATTCATGTAGTAACCAAAAAAGTTAAACAAATCAAAAATATATTTTAGATTCTTAAAAGTAGCCACCCTTTACCTTGATGACAGCTTTGCACATTCTTGGCATTCTCTCAACCAGCTTCATGAGGTAGTCACCTGGAATGCATTTCAGTTAACAGGCGTGCATTGTTAGAAGTTAATTTGTGGAATTTCTTTCCTCAATGCGTTTGAGCCAGTCAGTTTTGTTGTGACAAGGTAGGGGTGCTATACAGAAGATGGCCCTATTTGGTAAAATACCAAGTCCATATTATGGCAAGAACAGCTCAAATAAGCAAAGAGAAATGACAGTCCATCATTACTTTAAGACATGAAGGTCAGTCAATACGGAAAAATTCAAGAACTTTGAAAGTTTCTTCAAATGCAGTCGCAAAAACCATCAAGCGCTATGATGAAACTGGCTCCCATGAGGACTGCCACAGGAAAGGAAGACCCAGAGTTACCTCTGCTGCAGAGGATAAGTTCATTAGAGTTAACTGCACCTCAGAAATTGTGGGGATCAAACCGTGGTCATGAATGGGTTGTGTTGTCCAGCCCTATCCTGATACAGTGACAGGAGAATGGATTGATCTTGTGACAATAGCCTCGGTCTGGACTGGGCTTGTAAAGGTACTGAATGAGTTGTCCTGTACAAACCTAACAATCCTATTGGTTTAACTTTCCCCAGGGCGCATCGGCTCCACCTCCAGCAGCAGCTCCTGTGGCAGTTCAGAGTACAGTGGGGAGGTCATTCCACACCATCCAGGTACACAAAGCAAGCATATGGGTGCTGGTGGGAAATGTGTCTGTGGTAGGGACCGTGTTCAGGGGTGGTACTGGGAGTTAACCCAAACTGGTGGGGTAGAGACTGTGTTCAGGGGTGGTACTGGGAGTTAACGAACTGGTGGGGTGGGGACTGTGGTACTGGGAGTTCCCAAACTGTTGGGGTAGGGACCGTGTGAGTATGGTGATACTGGTATAGTCCCAGTCTTACTACATGGTAGTCCTTTTAAGGTTGGTGACTGTAGGATTCCCTTGCTGTGAGTTGAGCCAGTCAGTTGGTGATGTCATGGCACTGTGCCCTGAGGCAGCAGAGAATGGCAGGCAGTCTTTCCACAGTGATAAGGTTGTTTAGTGAGTTATGTGACAGTTCAGGTGTTCTTGGAACTGAAATTGAGATCCTAACCGAATTGGATCTGTGAAATTCCCATCTGACACCACCAGGACCAGGTCTTTTTTTTTGGGGGGGGATCAATTGCTGATTCGGATCTGAGGTGGACCAGATCCGTTGAGAATTACATTGGGGTCTACACTACAGCTTAGTATTTTCATAAATTATGTCCCTAATGGCTCTCTGTCTCTCCAGAATGCTCTCTGTCTCTCCAGAATGCTCTCTGTCTCTCCAGAATGCTCTCTGTCTCTCCAGAATGCTCTCTGTCTCTCCAGAATGCTCTCTGTCTCTCCAGAATGCTCTCTGTCTCCCACTAATTTGTGCACTTTCATTGTGTGAATTGTTTGCCCTTTTTGTTGATATATGTATATGTATATGTATATGTATATGTATATGTATATATATGTATGTGTGTATGTATATGTATATGTGTATATGTGTATATATATGTATATGTGTATATATGTATATGTATATGTATATATATGTATATATGTATATGTGTATATGTGTATATGTATATGTGTATATGTATATGTATATATATATATGTATATGTATATGTGTATATGTATGTATGTGTATATGTATATATATATATGTGTATATGTATATGTATATATATATATGTGTATATATATGTATATGTATATGTATATATATATATGTGTATATATATATGTATATATATGTATATATGTGTGTGCCTGGCCTGTAGGTCTATAAAAGTTTGAGGGTTTCTTATTTTATTTGACCTTTGTTTAACCAGGCAAGTCAGTTAAGAACAAATTCTTATTTTCAATGGCGGCCTAGGAACAGTGGGTTAACTACCTGTTCAGGGGCAGAACGACAGATTTTGTACCTTGTCAGCTCGGGGGTTTGAACTTTCAACCTTGCGGTTACTAGTCCAACGCTCTAACCACTAGGCTTTGTCAAAAATAGCTGGCAATGCTAGCAAGCGTGATACTACATCTAAAGTCAATCTGGTGACGTCAAAATGACGAGGGGAAAAGTTTTCCAACTAATGATTTGCCTCCTTGTTGAATGTCCTTGTATTTCCAAGCCACTGTAATGCATCTTTTGTAATTTTCATCGGCGCTCATTGATGATGCGTTGAGTAGAAGGCTCAGTCGGGGGCATCAGTCCAAAACAAACATTCAAAACTCTTATTGTGATGAAACGCCCAACCCATGAATAGCGAGGGCTCAAGTTAGACAGAGCGAGGAAGACCGATGAAGGAGAGTAATTTAATTTTTTTACTGAACCAACTGCCATGTGTAGCTAATTCAATTTTATTATATATTTTTTTTAGATGGTAGTTATTTTTATCAGGGTATTTTATTGAAATAATTTCAAATCTGGTCTTATTTTTTAAAACATATTTTCACACCGGTCCGTGGCTACTGAGCGTGATCCGATCTGAACTATAGAATTCAGGTCATCGGGTCACTGTATATCCGTGAACACCTCTTATGTATTATGTTGGGGCTATTATATAGGCAATTGTCTTATGTTTAGTCATTTTATGTGTGTTTGACCTCGTTGTTAATCTTGTTTCTCAGGTCTGCCCAAACAAGACTCTGGACATTGGTGGTCCAGCTTCTTCTTTGGGAAGCAGAACCAGCCAGGAATGACCACTCTGACGGAGGAGGCCAAGCAGAAGTAAGTTAAAGCAAAATGGTGCCATTTATTTCAATGCATTCCAATGGCCATAGACTTTCAATGGAGAAATGTCCATTCATAGCTCCTCCCACACATATGCTTGGCTCAGCAAACCGTTAACCCCGCCCTCACACTATGATTGTTGAGGTGACTATAACCTTCCTGATAGCTACTCTTGTAAAGGTGAGATTGCAAGTGTTCATAAATGGGGGGGGGGGGGGGACAAACTGATTCTTGGTTGGGCTGTTTTTATTGGCTTTTAAAGAGAAAGGTGCTTATCTTAAGTTATATAGTCCCATAGTGAATGTGCTTACATTTATACAGACTCATTTGGTCAGAAGAGGTGTTCTAGAATACAGGCCTTCTAGAATACAGGCCTTCTAGAATACAGGCCTTCTAGAATACAGGCCTTCTAGAATACAGGCCTTCTAGAATACAGGCTTATTAATATCAAACAAATAAAAGAATGAGCATCTGTAATTTCACACAAATGTAGGCGTAGCAGGGTTTGTGTAGCCTACAGCCTTGTAGGATCGTTATTCAGATGGTCATATCCTTATACTGTCCTTCTCTCACACTGGGATTTATGGTATTACTGGCTTAGTACACAAGGGGGCACAACAACAGAATCCCGCTAAATCCATAGGGCATTTTACCAGAATGCTAGCAAAACCCCGCTAAATCCCATAGGGCGTCTTACCAGAATGTTAGCAAAAGCCCGCTAAATCCCATAGGGCGTCTTACCAGAATGCTAGCAAAAGCCCGCCAAATCCCATAGGGCGTCTTACCAGAATGCTAGCAAAAGCCCGCCAAATCCCATAGGGCGTCTTACCAGAATGTTAGCAAAAGCCCGCTAAATCCCATAGGGCGTCTTACCAGAATGCTAGCAAAAGCCCGCCAAATCCCATAGGGCGTCTTACCAGAATGCTAGCAAAAGCCCGCCAAATCCCATAGGGCGTCTTACCAGAATGCTAGCAAAACCCCGCTAAATCCCATAGGGCGTCTTACCAGAATGCTAGCAGAGTTTGTACACATCAGCAAAAACCAGCTATTTAAGTGTTGTGAAACAACTTCAACTAGTAGTCAACTCATTGGCTGACATTTCCAAACCCTTATTATAGGGCATTGTCTTGCTTGATGAATACTTCCTCCTGGGTCCCCCACTATGACAGACAGCTTTCTGACACACTAAGGGCATAATCTTCATGGCAATTTCATCTGCAACATTAAGCAAGGTGCTCCCTGCTGCATTACAATGCCATTTTTCCTTGTTCTCACACTCAACCTCTCGCCCTCCCTAAACAACTCCTCCTTGCATCACACTCAACCTGTCCTCTATCCCTGGGAATTGAACCGGTGACCTTTTGCATTGTTAGTGCTACAGTCTTACCAACTGAGCCACGCAGGACACCCTTACCATCTCCCCGTTTTGCTTTGCGCTCACACTCTACCTCTCTCTTCCAGGGCGGCGGCCATGACTGTGACCAACGGCCAGGTGACCTGCGTTGCCAGGGAGATGGTGATGAAGAGGCAGGTCAGCGAGGGCAGCAAAGCCGGGACGTCCGAGCCGGGGAGTCCACCCCCGTCCTGAGAGATGGGACAAACGCTAGGAGACCGAGGCTGCGTCCTCATTCCCTAAACCCTTGATTCTGTTCCATCCTCCACACTACATAGAATGTATGCCTGTTACATTGCTTCATACTAGGTAGTATGGATATTGGAACGTAGCGTTTTAGTTTTTTTTGTCTTAGTAGGACAGGCTGACAATGATCGTTGTTTTTATTTTGTATCCTGTTTTTTAATCTATGAACAAAATATATATATATATAAACTTTTTTACATTTGTACTTATCTGTAACACCGTGGTGCCCTAAACTTTTTGTTAACTTCTCCACTTTGTCACTCTGTGATTGCAGATGTCTAGTAAAAGTCACCTCAGCCTAATTATGGACTTGTCTGTCATTTTTCTGTTTCTTTCAATGGAATTTATTGCTCTGAAAACAATCTTGGTATGCCGAACAGTCAACTGGTTACCCTGGGCACTCAGTTTCCAACAGTCAACTGGTTACCCCGGGCACTCAGTTTCCAACAGTCAACTGGTTACCCCGGGCACTCAGTTTCCAACAGTCAACTGGTTACCCCGGGCACTCTGTTTCCAACAGTCAACTGGTTACCCCGGGCACTCAGTTTCCAACAGTCAACTGGTTACCCCGGGCACTCAGTTTCCAACAGTCAACTGGTTACCCCGGGCACTCAGTTTCCAACAGTCAACTGGTTACCCCGGGCACTCGGTTTCCAACAGTCAACTGGTTACCCCGGGCACTCGGTTTCCAACAGTCAACTGGTTACCCCGGGCACTCGGTTTCCAACAGTCAACTGGTTACCCCGGGCACTCGGTTTCCAACAGTCAACTGGTTACCCCGGGCACTCAGTTTCCAACAGTCAACTGGTTACCCCGGGCACTCAGTTTCCAACAGTCAACTGGTTACCCCGGGCACTCAGTTTCCAACAGTCAACTGGTTACCCCGGGCACTCAGTTTCCAACAGTCAACTGGTTACCCCGGGCACTCAGTTTCCAACAGTCAACTGGTTACCCCGGGCACTCAGTTTCCAACAGTCAACTGGTTACCCCGGGCACTCAGTTTCCAACAGTCAACTGGTTACCCCGGGCACTCAGTTTCCAACAGTCAACTGGTTACCCCGGGCACTCAGTTTCCAACAGTCAACTGGTTACCCCGGGCACTCAGTTTCCAACAGTCAACTGGTTACCCCGGGCACTCAGTTTCCAACAGTCAACTGGTTACCCCGGGCACTCAGTTTCCAACAGTCAACTGGTTACCCCGGGCACTCAGTTTCCAACAGTCAACTGGTTACCCCGGGCACTCAGTTTCCAACAGTCAACTGGTTACCCCGGGCACTCAGTTTCCAACAGTCAACTGGTTACCCCGGGCACTCAGTTTCCAACAGTCAACTGGTTACCCCGGGCACTCAGTTTCCAACAGTCAACTGGTTACCCCGGGCACTGTTTTCCAACAGTCAACTGGTTACCCCGGGCACTGTTTTCCAACAGTCAACTGGTTACCCCGGGCACTGTTTTCCAACAGTCAACTGGTTACCCCGGGCACTCAGTTTACAACAGTCAACATTCAAAGGATCAGACCCTATAGAGAACATGCATTTCTTTATATTTTATTACCAGTATAATTTTTGTACGTTTACACACTCTCAGGAATGTCATAAATTAGGAATAATTAGCTTCCCTACATAAAATAAATTAACCTTCACACATCTAGATCTATGGGCAGGGGTTTAAGCTGTAGAACCCAGTTCCTACATTTGAATATAAAAATAGATTTTTATCAAACAAAACTATGCTACATTTTATGGGACCCTCAGGATGACAAATCTTGAGTCGAGACAACATATCGTCTGACACTTAGGTTCTACTCTGGTACGGTACTCTTGAAACGGACGCAGAGAAAAGCTACGACCAGAACAGGATTCCTCAGCTGAATAGCACAGCGCTAGCTACAGAGTCAGTTTTATCTACAGTACCTGGGGTGAATGTCTCAGCAGGCTGTGACAGGCTGGACCAGATGGCTGTCTGGCTCTGTTCTCCCTTCAGATAGCAGAATGGTATCCCCATCTTAGCATTCTCACTACTATGTAGAAAGCCATCTCTTCGCTTCCCACAGAAACCAGTCGGTTGGACTGTAACTTAACCTTGACCGTATCATAACCCCGACAAATGGCTCCTATTCACCCGGAATCATTCATACACTCTGAGGCAGTCCCCTATGCCTAAACACAATGCACATAGATTCCCCCTAACCCATAACAGGATCATTACTACGGATGATTCTAGAAAAGGTTCTTGAGTCATAACGGCCTCCAACAGCACCATTTGTATTTTATCTTACCGTGTTGAGAAAAGCTTTCTCCAGCATTCTGCTATTTTATATTGAGAGATACATTTCTATACCTCAAAGAAAGGAAAAGTGCTTATGATCGGCGGATATTTTATTTTAATTGAACCTTTTATTTATCTAGGCAAGTCAGTTGAGAACAAATTCTTATTTACAATGGCGGCCTACCAAAAGGCAGAAAGGCCTGAGGGGACTGGGGCCTGAGATTAAAAATATATTTTATGGTTTTACTTGGTAAATCAAGTGAGGTTGGTTCCATAAAACATAAAAATAGATATACAAATTACACTTCCATCAGAGGTTAATGTTTGTATATATAAAGCACATTACATTTGCATATCAGTCAACACATTGACAGACCTGTCTTGGGGATTTAACCAGAAGCTAACTAAATGCTATTGTCGGTACATAGATTACAATAGAGTTCTAAACCATTAGACTACGTGAATGTGCCTGGTTACCCAGGAACCAAACACACAGAACAGAAGGGACCAGGGAAAAACAAACACGGATCATTATGTTCCTGAAGGGCTTTTATCTTTACACTGAGCAGCAGTTTTTCCAGGTCACTGGGTAGTTGTGTTGGGAACATCACAGAGAGAGAACCCAGGCAACAGGTTTCTGCTGCCTGTCTCTCTCTCTAGCTCTGAACCAGGCTACAGGTTTCTGCTGCCTGTCTCTCTCTCTAGCTCTGAACCCAGGCTACAGGTTTCTGCTGCCTGTCTCTCTCTCTAGCTCTGAACCAGGCTACAGGTTTCTGCTGCCTGTCTCTCTATCTCTGAACCAGGCACCAGGTTTCTGCTGCCTGTCTCTATCTCTGAACCAGGCAACAGGTTTCTGCTGCCTGTCTCTCTCTCTAGCTCTGAACCAGGCAACAGGTTTCTGCTGCCTGTTTCTCTCTCTAGCTCTGAACCAGGCAACAGGTTTCTGCTGCCTGTTTCGCTCTCTAGCTCTGAACCAGGCAACAGGTTTCTGCTGCCTGTTTCTCTCTAGCTCTGAACCAGGCAACAGGTTTCTGCTGCCTGTCTCTCTCTAGCTCTGAACCAGGCAACAGGTTTCTGCTGCCTGTTTCTCTCTAGCTCTGAACCAGGCAACAGGTTTCTGCTGCCTGTCTATCTCTAGCTCTGAACCAGGCAACAGGTTTCTGCTGCCTGTTTCTCTCTAGCTCTGAACCAGGCAACAGGTTTTTGCTGCCTGTTTCTCTCTAGCTCTGAACCAGGCAACAGGTTTCTGCTGCCTGTTTCTCTCTCTAGCTCTGAACCAGGCAACAGGTTTCTGCTGCCTGTCTCTCTCTAGCTCTGAACCAGGCAACAGGTTTCTGCTGCCTGTTTCTCTCTAGCTCTGAACCAGGCAACAGGTTTTTGCTGCCTGTTTCTCTCTAGCTCTGAACCAGGCAACAGGTTTCTGCTGCCTGTTTCTCTCTCTAGCTCTGAACCAGGCAACAGGTTTCTGCTGCCTGTCTCTCTCTAGCTCTGAACCAGGCAACAGGTTTCTGCTGCCTGTCTCTCTCTAGCTCTGAATCAGGCACCAGGTTTCTGCTGCCTGTTTCTCTCTAGCTCTGAACCAGGCAACAGGTTTTTGCTGCCTGTCTCTCTCTAGCTCTCTCTAACAGGTTCGTGCTGCCTGTCTCTCTCTAGCTCTCTCTAACAGGTTCGTGCTGCCTGTCTCTCTCTAGCTCTCTCTAACAGGTTCGTGCTGCCTGTCTCTCTCTAGCTCTCTCTAACAGGTTCGTGCTGCCTGTCTCTCTCTAGCTCTCTCTAACAGGTTTGTGCTGCCTGTCTCTCTCTAGCTCTGAACCAGGCAACAGGTTTCTGCTGCCTGTCTCTCTCTAACAGGTTCGTGCTGCCTGTCTCTCTCTAGCTCTCTCTAACAGGTTTCTGCTGCCTGTCTCTAACAGGTTCGTGCTGCCTGTCTCTCTCTAGCTCTGAACCAGGCAACAGGTTTTTGCTGCCTGTCTCTCTCTAACAGGTTCATGCTGCCTGTCTCTCTCTAGCTCTCTCTAACAGGTTTCTGCTGCCTGTCTCTCTCTAGCTCTCTCTAACAGGTTCGTGCTGCCTGTCTCTCTCTAGCTCTGAACCAGGCAACAGGTTTTTGCTGCCTGTCTCTCTCTAACAGGTTTTTGCTGCCTGTCTCTCTCTAACAGGTTCGTGCTGCCTGTCTCTCTCTAACAGGTTTGTGCTGCCTGTCTCTCTCTAGCTCTCTCTAACAGGTTCGTGCTGCCTGTCTCTAGCTCTGAACCAGGCAACAGGTTTCTGCTGCCTGTTTCTCTCTAGCTCTGAACCAGGCAACAGGTTTCTGCTGCCTGTCTCTCTCTAGCTCTGAACCAGGCAACAGGTTTTTGCTGCCTGTCTCTCTCTAGCTCTCTCTAACAGGTTTGTGCTGCCTGTCTCTCTCTAGCTCTCTCTAACAGGTTTGTGCTGCCTGTCTCTCTCTAGCTCTCTCTAACAGGTTCGTGCTGCCTGTCTCTCTCTAGCTCTCTCTAACAGGTTCGTGCTGCCTGTCTCTCTCTAGCTCTCTCTAACAGGTTCGTGCTGCCTGTCTCTCTCTAGCTCTGAACCAGGCAACAGGTTTCTGCTGCCTGTCTCTCTCTAACAGGTTCGTGCTGCCTGTCTCTCTCTAGCTCTCTCTAACAGGTTTCTGCTGCCTGTCTCTCTCTAACAGGTTTGTGCTGCCTGTCTCTCTCTAGCTCTGAACCAGGCAACAGGTTTTTGCTGCCTGTCTCTCTCTAACAGGTTCATGCTGCCTGTCTCTCTCTAGCTCTCTCTAACAGGTTCGTGCTGCCTGTCTCTCTCTAGCTCTCTCTAACAGGTTCGTGCTGCCTGTCTCTCTCTAGCTCTGAACCAGGCAACAGGTTTTTGCTGCCTGTCTCTCTCTAACAGGTTCGTGCTGCCTGTCTCTCTCTAACAGGTTCGTGCTGCCTGTCTCTCTCTAACAGGTTCATGCTGCCTGTCTCTCTCTAACAGGTTCATGCTGCCTGTCTCTCTCTAACAGGTTCGTGCTGCCTGTCTCTCTCTAACAGGTTCGTGCTGCCTGTCTCTCTCTAACAGGTTCGTGCTGCCTGTCTCTCTCTAACAGGTTCGTGCTGCCTGTCTCTCTCTAACAGGTTCGTGCTGCCTGTCTCTCTCTAACAGGTTCGTGCTGCCTGTCTCTCTCTAACAGGTTCGTGCTGCCTGTCTCTCTCTAACAGGTTCGTGCTGCCTGTCTCTCTCTAACAGGTTCGTGCTGCCTGTCTCTCTCAATGTACAAGGAGATTTTATTCGACTACCATGCTGCTCCGAAAGCAAGTACTGCTACAGTAAACAAATCCCGAATCTGACTCATGTCAACAGGTTCCTGCTGTAGGAGATTGGTGAATCTGATCTGTAATCAGATCTTATTTGATTAATGTCTATAACCTTTTGTTGTTGTTGCTTTATGATCTGATCTAAACGAGAGTTGTTTTATTCCACTCATGTATGAATGTTCCCATATTGCTGCCTGGCAAACCAGCCAGTATCAGGAGGAAAGGGGAACATCTTGTTCCTTCAGTGGTGCTGCACAGAGAAGAACAGGCTGCGGACAAGTTATGAAACGAAGAAAGGAAGTGAAGGGGGAAAATTAATCAAAGAAAGAGGAGAGTAGGGGTAGGGGGGGTATAACTGGACTGTGTGTTTGATTTAATTCACATCGTATACCAATGTATGGAATAATATACAAAGGGGGGTCTTTTCAATCCATATCGCGGAAGTTCAGCGTTACGGCGCGATTGAGATTTTAAAAGGCGATGTTAGTGGAGACTGCATTCACGGTAAAATGCTGAAATATGTCGGCTCAATCAGAAATGGCCTTTAAGTTTCGATAGCGTGAGATCTGTAACGCGTCGGCGAATAGAGGTTGAATAAAGGCTGACGTTTGTTTTAGAGAGCGCTTGCAGAAATCGCTTATTTTTTCTTTCTTCTCACCCTTCCTTCTGCCTTCAACGAAATAGGAGTCAGGGTAGGATAGGAAGTGACGCAAAATGTCAAACAGGTCCAACACCGACTGTGTTGTTGGCTGGGGGCGCCGGACCGCTCTGTTGGCTGGGGGTGCCGGACCACTCTGTTGGCTGGGGCGCTGGACCGCTCTGTTGGCTGGGGCGCTGGACCGGGGTGCTGGACTGGGGGGGCGCTGGACCGGCGTGCTGGACAGGGGGCGCCGGGTGAGGGTGCTGGGCTGGGGTGGGCTGGAGGGGTGGTGGGCTGGAGTGCGCAGGGCGGTGGGCTGGGGGGGGCGCTGGACGGGACGGTGCGTGGTTTGGGGCTCCCCAGAACCACACTGACCCACCATCCTTTAGATAGTCCCCCTGCTCCTGGGAACCCTGAGGAGGATATGAGGTGGGGGTTAGTAAATCCCCCCCCCTGCTCCTGGGAACCCTGAGGAGGATATGAGGTGGGGGTTAGTAAATCCCCCCCCTGCTCCTGGGAACCCTGAGGAGGATATGAAGTGGGGGTTAGTAAATCCCCCCCCCCTGCTCCTGGGAACCCTGAGGAGGACACTCAAAAGAGGTGCCGGTACTCAAGTAGTAACAAATGACAGGTGACAATACAAAGTACAAGACCCCATCCATCCAGCCTCAGCCTATAGTACATCCTAACCCCATCCATCCAGCCTCAGCCTACAGTACATCCTAACCCCATCCAGCCTCGGCCTACAGTACATCCTAACCCCATCCAGCCTCAGCCTACAGTACATCCTAACCCCATCCAGCCTCAGCCTACAGTACATCCTAACCCCATCCAGCCTCGGCCTACAGTACATCCTAACCCCATCCATCCAGCCTCAGCCTACAGTACATCCTAACCCCATCCATCCAGCCTCAGCCTATAGTACATCCTAACCCCATCCAGCCTCGGCCTACAGTACATCCTAACCCCATCCAGCCTCGGCCTACAGTACATCCTAACCCCATCCAGCCTCAGCCTACAGTACATCCTAACCCCATCCAGCCTCAGCCTACAGTACATCCTAACCCCATCCAGCCTCGGCCTACAGTACATCCTAACCCCATCCAGCCTCAGCCTACAGTACATCCTAACCCCATCCATCCAACCTCAGCCTACAGTACATCCTAACCCCATCCAGCCTCAGCCTACAGTACATCCTAACCCCATCCAGCCTCAGCCTACAGTACATCCTAACCCCATCCATCCAGCCTCAGCCTACAGTACATCCTAACCCCATCCAGCCTCAGCCTACAGTACATCCTAACCCCATCCAGCCTCAGCCTACAGTACATCCTAACCCCATCCAGCCAGCCTCAGCCTACAGTACATCCTAACCCCATCCATCCAGCCTCAGCCTACAGTACATCCTAACCCCATCCATCCAGCCTCAGCCTACAGTACATCCTAACCCCATCCATCCAGCCTCAGCCTACAGTACATCCTAACCCCATCCATCCAGCCTCAGCCTACAGTACATCCTAACCCCATCCATCCAGCCTCAGCCTACAGTACATCCTAACCCCATCCCTCCAGCCTCAGCCTACAGTACATCCTAACCCCATCCAGCCTCAGCCTACAGTACATCCTAACCCCATCCAGCCTCAGCCTACAGTACATCCTAACCCCATCCAGCCTCAGCCTACAGTACATCCTAACCCCATCCAGCCTCAGCCTACAGTACATCCTAACCCCATCCATCCAGCCTCAGCCTACAGTACATCCTAACCCCATCCAGCCTCGGCCTACAGTACATCCTAACCCCATCCAGCCTCAGCCTACAGTACATCCTAACCCCATCCCTCCAGCCTCAGCCTACAGTACATCCTAACCCCATCCAGCCTCAGCCTACAGTACATCCTAACCCCATTCAGCCTCAGCCTACAGTACATCCTAACCCCATCCAGCCTCAGCCTACAGTACATCCTAACCCCATCCATCCAGCCTCAGCCTACAGTACATCCTAACCCCATCCATCCAGCCTCAGCCTACAGTACATCCTAACCCCATCCAGCCTCAGCCTACAGTACATCCTAACCCCATCCATCCAGCCTCAGCCTACAGTACATCCTAACCCCATCCATCCAGCCTCAGCCTACAGTACATCCTAACCCCATCCAGCCTCAGCCTACAGTACATCCTAACCCCATCCATCCAGCCTCAGCCTACAGTACATCCTAACCCCATCCATCCAGCCTCAGCCTACAGTACATCCTAACCCCATCCCTCCAGCCTCAGCCTACAGTACATCCTAACCCCATCCAGCCTCAGCCTACAGTACATCCTAACCCCATCCAGCCTCAGCCTACAGTACATCCTAACCCCATCCAGCCTCAGCCTACAGTACATCCTAACCCCATCCAGCCTCAGCCTACAGTACATCCTAACCCCATCCATCCAGCCTCAGCCTACAGTACATCCTAACCCCATCCAGCCTCGGCCTACAGTACATCCTAACCCCATCCAGCCTCAGCCTACAGTACATCCTAACCCCATCCCTCCAGCCTCAGCCTACAGTACATCCTAACCCCATCCAGCCTCAGCCTACAGTACATCCTAACCCCATTCAGCCTCAGCCTACAGTACATCCTAACCCCATCCAGCCTCAGCCTACAGTACATCCTAACCCCATCCATCCAGCCTCAGCCTACAGTACATCCTAACCCCATCCATCCAGCCTCAGCCTACAGTACATCCTAACCCCATCCAGCCTCAGCCTACAGTACATCCTAACCCCATCCATCCAGCCTCAGCCTACAGTACATCCTAACCCCATCCAGCCTCAGCCTACAGTACATCCTAACCCCATCCAGCCTCAGCCTACAGTACATCCTAACCCCATCCCTCCAGCCTCAGCCTATAGTACATCCTAACCCCATCCAGCCTCAGCCTACAGTACATCCTAACCCCATCCATCCAGCCTCAGCCTACAGTACATCCTAACCCCATCCATCCAGCCTCAGCCTACAGTACATCCTAACCCCATCCAGCCTCAGCCTACAGTACATCCTAACCCCATCCAGCCTCAGCCTACAGTACATCCTAACCCCATCCAGCCTCAGCCTACAGTACATCCTAACCCCATCCAGCCTCAGCCTACAGTACATCCTAACCCCATCCAGCCTCAGCCTACAGTACATCCTAACCCCATCCATCCAGCCTCAGCCTACAGTACATCCTAACCCCATCCATCCAGCCTCAGCCTACAGTACATCCTAACCCCATCCAGCCTCAGCCTACAGTACATCCTAACCCCATCCAGCCTCAGCCTACAGTACATCCTAACCCCATCCATCCAGCCTCAGCCTACAGTACATCCTAACCCCATCCAGCCTCAGCCTACAGTACATCCTAACCCCATCCATCCAGCCTCAGCCTACAGTACATCCTAACCCCATCCCTCCAGCCTCAGCCTACAGTACATCCTAACCCCATCCCTCCAGCCTCAGCCTACAGTACATCCTAACCCCATCCCTCCAGCCTCAGCCTACAGTACATCCTAACCCCATCCAGCCAGCCTCAGCCTACAGTACATCCTAACCCCATCCAGCCTCAGCCTACAGTACATCCTAACCCCATCCCTCCAGCCTCAGCCTACAGTACATCCTAACCCCATCCAGCCTCAGCCTATAGTACATCCTAACCCCATCCAGCCTCAGCCTACAGTACATCCTAACCCCATCCAGCCTCAGCCTACAGTACATCCTAACCCCATCCAGCCTCAGCCTACAGTACATCCTAACCCCATCCAGCCTCAGCCTACAGTACATCCTAACCCCATCCAGCCTCAGCCTACAGTACATCCTAACCCCATCCATCCAGCCTCAGCCTACAGTACGAGGCTGGATGGATGGCCATACTTAGGGTGATTTTGAATGTTGTGATCAACGACAGACGAAGACCAATGTCTTCTTTGGTGTTTACTTGAGCTGCCTTCTTGGCCAGGTCTTCCTTGAAAATGAGTTATATTGACCGCAACGGGACAACCTGGTTAAACTAAAGGTTGAATCCAACTCTGAAATGTTACGTTTTTTGGAGTTTGTCCTCTGTTTATAAATAGCAGAGGAACTAGACTACAGTCAATATAAACCAGTCATTGTATTCTTTAGACCAGGGGTTGATAGTGAGGTCAAAGTTCAGTCAACCAAATGTTCATCAAACACAAACCGGAGTGTATAAAAGACACCCTGTACTTAAGTATTTATTTCACGAAGGTTCAAAAGTTAAAGTGCAGAGTTTGACAGTAATTCTCCATTAAGTTAAAACGTGTCCTCCGGTCATTCTTCATATCCTCTATCAAACAAACACCAACACCCAGACTAAACCAGTCTGTCCAAGTTCAACAATGAACGAGACAAAGTCAATGTTTAAAAATAGGGTTTATCCTTACTTCGATAGAACTGGTTACGAGCCAGGAGGCAGGCGGGGGAGTTAACACTGGTCATGGTGCCTCTGGTCGGGCCTGTCGACGGTTCAATTCCCTGAAAAAAAAAGAGACAAGGGAGAAAGAACGAACGACTGGATCAGCCTGGTTAGACGTGAACAAACAGAGTCATGGATTATATTTTTTTATCCTGAAATCTGGAACAATTTGTTTAACCTGTAGTCCAGAAACCTCTGCTGCTATTTTCAGCTATTTAATTTGACAGTACATTTATCAGAAGCTATTAGCTGAACTTTGAACTGAAGTAGATAACATAACCAATGACGTTGAAGATACTGTAACTTCTATTACTGGTAATCCCACTGAGCAAAAAAAAAATGGTTGAATCAATTAAATAAATTGAATAAATAAAAAATATATTAAAATAAATAAAAAAATATATTGATAAATGTAATTAAAAATACATTGGATTTGAAAAAAGTCAAACAATTGTTGTTTTTCAGGGTAAAATTTCAACCACAGGATTACGTCACCGTGGTAACCAAATATCACGCTATTTGTTACTGACTATTACCAATGTGCTGCCATGAGAATGATAGTTGAGAGATATCCACTTAAAAAACGAAATAGATTCACTGTTACTATCGGTTTAACAAAGCAAATTAAATGTTACCATTACTTTGTCACTCACATCAGCAATGATGCTATTTAGGCCTATTTAGCACTTGCAAAAACATCAACAGCTATTTACATATTTACAGTTAAGAACAAATTCTTATTTTTCAATGACGGCCTATCCCAGCCAAACCTGGACAACGTTGGGCCAATTGTGCGCCGCCCTACGGGACTCCCGATCACGGCCGGATGTGAGGCAGCTTGGATTTAAACCAGGGACTGCACTCAGGAGCCCCTATTCTTTCAATTCAACCCAGAATTCAACTAAAAATAAACAATACAATAGGTCTAAGGTTTCAAGCTCTGGTTCATTTCAAATGTAATTATATTTAGTGATATTGAATTATGTTTGGGTTGTCTAACGAAACCATACTCTTTTTGAGTAGGTGAATATAGGTTGTAATCTCATTGATCAACGTCTCAACCAAACATTATGCAATTTTCCTCTTTGAAATGACGTGGTGTGCCCACTTCCTAGTAACTAGTCTTGTATAGTGTCGTTCCTAGTAACTAGTCTTGTATAGTGTCGTTCCTAGTAACTAGTCTTGTATAGTGTTTTTCCTAGTAACTAGTCTTGTATAGTATCGTTCCTAGTTCCTAGTAACTAGTCTTGTATAGTGTCGTTCCTAGTAACTAGTCTTGTATAGTGTTGTTCCTAGTAACTAGTCTTGTATAGTGTTGTTCCTAGTAACTAGTCTTGTATAGTGTTGTTCCTAGTTCCTAGTAACTAGTCTTGTATAGTGTCGTTCCTAGTTCCTAGTAACTAGTCTTGTATAGTGTCGTTCCTAGTAACTAGTCTTGTATAGTGTTGTTTCTAGTAACTAGTCTTGTATAGTGTTGTTCCTAGTAACTAGTCTTGTATAGCGTTGTTCCTAGTTCCTAGTAACTAGTCTTGTATAGTGTTGTTCCTAGTAACTAGTCTTGTATAGCGTTGTTCCTAGTTCCTAGTAACTAGTCTTGTATAGTGTCGTTCCTAGTAACTAGTCTTGTATAGTGTCGTTCCTAGTAACTAGTCTTGTATAGTGTCGTTCCTAGTAACTAGTCTTGTATAGTGTTGTTCCTAGTAACTAGTCTTGTATATTGTCGTTCCTAGTAACTAGTCTTGTATAGTGTTGTTCCTAGTAACTAGTCTTGTATAGTGTTGTTCCTAGTAACTAGTCTTGTATAGTGTCTGTCCCAGTTCCTAGTAACTAGTCTTGTATAGTGTCATTCCTAGTAACTAGTCTTGTATAGTGTTGTTCCTAGTAACTAGTCTTGTATAGTGTCTGTCCCAGTTCCTAGTAACTAGTCTTGTATAGTGTCATTCCTAGTAACTAGTCTTGTATAGTGTCATTCCTAGTAACTAGTCTTGTATAGTGTCGGTCCCACTTCCTAGTAACAATAATCTCCTTAGTCACTGAGGTGAATTTCTTTTTGTTGTAGTATTGAGGAAATGAACTGTAAAGCTGTCTAGTAAACAACAGATGTTTGTAGTATTGAGGAAATCAACTTTAAAGCTGTCTAGTAAACAACAGATGTTTGTAGTATTGAGGAAATCAACTGTAAATCTGTGTACTAAAAAACAGATGTTTGTAGTATTGAGGAAATCAACTGTAAAGCTGTCTAGTAAACAACAGATGTTTCTAGTATTGAGGAAATCAACTGTAAAGCTGTCTATTATACAACAGATGTTTGTAGTATTGAGGAAATCAACTGTAAATCTGTCTAGTATACAACAGATGTTTGTAGTATTGAGGAAATCAACTGTAAAGCTGTCTATTATACAACAGATGTTTGTAGTATTGAGGAAATCAACTGTAAATCTGTCTAGTAAACAACAGATGTTTGTAGTATTGAGGAAATCAACTGTAAATCTGTGTAGTATACAACAGATGTTTGTAGTATTGAGGAAATCAACTGTAAATCTGTCTAGTATACAACAGATGTTCGTAGTATTGAGGAAATCAACTGTAAAGCTGTCTATTATACAACAGATGTTTGTAGTATTGAGGAAATCAACTGTAAATCTGTCTAGTATACAACAGATGTTTGTAGTATTGAGGAAATCAACTGTAAATCTGTCTAGTAAACAACAGATGTTTGTAGTATTGAGGAAATCAACTGTAAATCTGTCTAGTAAACAACAGATGTTTGTAGTATTGAGGAAATCAACTGTAAAGCTGTCTATTATACAACAGATGTTTGTAGTATTGAGGAAATCAACTGTAAAGCTGTCTAGTAAACAACAGACGTTTGTAGTATTGAGGAAATCAACTGTAAAGCTGTCTAGTATACAACAGATGTTTGTAGTATTGAGGAAATCAACTGTAAATCTGTCTAGTATACAACAGATGTTTGTAGTATTGAGGAAATCAACTGTAAATCTGTCTAGTATACAACAGATGTTTGTAGTATTGAGGAAATCAACTGTAAATCTGTCTAGTATACAACAGATGTTTGTAGTATTGAGGAAATCAACTGTAAAGCTGTCTAGTAAACAACAGATGTTTGTAGTATTGAGGAAATCAACTGTAAAGCTGTCTATTATACAACAGATGTTTGTAGTATTGAGGAAATCAACTGTAAAGCTGTCTAGTATACAACAGATGTTTGTAGTATTGAGGAAATCAACTGTAAAGCTGTCTAGTATACAACAGATGTTTGTAGTATTGAGGAAATCAACTGTAAAGCTGTCTAGTATACAACAGATGTTTGTAGTATTGAGGAAATCAACTGTAAATCTGTCTAGTATACAACAGATGTTTGTAGTATTGAGGAAATCAACTGTAAATCTGTCTAGTAAACAACAGATGTTTGTAGTATTGAGGAAATCAACTGTAAATCTGTCTAGTAAACAACAGATGTTTGTAGTATTGAGGAAATCAACTGTAAATCTGTCTAGTAAACAACAGATGTTTGTAGTATTGAGGAAATCAACTGTAAATCTGTCTAGTAAACAACAGATGTTTGTAGTATTGAGGAAATCAACTGTAAATCTGTCTAGTATACAACAGATTTGTCAGTAATATTAACCTCTTCACAGATACAGTAATAAAATCGTCTGTCGTCTTGACCTTCAATGTCTGGTTTGATAATGAAACAGAGATTAAACTATCAATGGAAACTCAAACACGCAACCAAACCGGGTTTAATCTCCCAGACAAAAGCTCGATATGTCAACCTGGAGGGCCATGGGGTGTTCCTTTGACTCCAAGTCTGGAATCAGCCAGCCGCCCTCCGGCTAAAAAAAGCAGAACGTTGTTGACTCTAGATAACAGTTGTTCTGTGTATCATAGGACCTTTCAGAAATATTTGTTTTTCTGTTGGATGCTCAGAAAAAAAACAGGCACTACCTGGAAAAAGGTTGTTGTCTTGTTGCTCAACAGTGTCTGGACTGCACAACTTGTGGCGAGTTTCTTCATAAATATGAAATAATCTGATATTTATGGACAATGTATGTTGATGAGATGTATGAGTTGTTGAGAGGCTGACACACAGGGCAAATGGTTCGGACGATACCGACGTTTTCGTGAGAAGACCGATTTTCAGGATGTCTCGTGGACTGACAAAACACGGCAGTTGGCGGATTGTTATCTCTCGCTTAAACAGATGGATTTAGATGGGGATTTAGATGGGGATTTAGATGGGGAAATACATGGGGATTTAGATGGGGAATTAGATGGAGATTTAGATGGGGAAATACATGGGGATTTAGATGGGGAATTAGATGG
>NC_034197.2:41279460-41314460 GCF_002021735.2 Oncorhynchus kisutch | reverse complement strand
TCTCTCTCTCTTACCCACCATAGTGACCTCTCTCTCTCTCCCTCTTACCCACCATAGTGACCTCTCTCTCTTACCCACCGTAGTGACCTCTCTCTCTCTCTTACCCACCATAGTGACCTCTCTCTCTTACCCACCATAGTGACTCTCTCTCTCTCTCTCTTACCCACCATAGTGACCTCTCTCTCTCTTACCCACCATAGTGACTTCTCTCTCTCTCTTACCCACCATAGTGACCTCTCTCTCTCTCTTACCCACCATAGTGACCTCTCTCTCTCTCTCTTACCCACCATAGTGCCTTCTCTCTCTCTTACCCACCATAGTGATCTCTCTCTCTTTCTTACCCACCATAGTGACCTCTCTCTCTCTCTTACCCACCATAGTGCCCTCTCTCTTACGCACCATAGTGACCTCTCTCTCTCTCTTACCCACCATAGTGACCTCTCTCTCTCTCTCTTACCCACCATAGTGACCTCTCTCTCTCTCTCTTACCCACCATAGTGACCTCTCTCTCTCTTACCCACCATAGTGACCTCTCTCTCTCTCTCTTACCCGCCATAGTGACCTCTCTCTCTCTCTCTTACCCACCATAGTGACCTCTCTCTCTCTCACCCACCATAGTGATCTCTCTCTCTCTCTTACCCACCATAGTGACCTCTCTCTCTCTCTTACCCACCATAGTGACCCCTCTCTCTCTCTCTCTTACCCACCATAGTGACCCCTCTCTCTCTCTCTCTTACACACCATAGTGACCTCTCTCTCTCTCTTACCCACCATAGTGACCTCTCTCTCTCTCTTACCCACCACAGTGACCTCTCTCTCTCTCTCTTACCCACCATAGTGACCTCTCTCTCTCTCTTACCCACCATGGTGACCTCTCTCTCTCTCTCTTACCAACCATGGTGACCTCTCTCTCTCTCTCTCTTACACACCATAGTGACCTCTCTCTCTTACCCACCATAGTGACCTCTCTCTCTTACCCACCATAGTGACCTCTCTCTCTCTTACCCACCATAGTGACCTCTCTCTCTCTCTCTTACACACCATAGTGACCTCTCTCTCTCTCTCTCTCTTACCCACCATAGTGACCTCTCTCTCTCTCTTACCCACCATAGTGACCTCTCTCTCTTTCTCTTACCCACCATAGTGACCTCTCTCTCTCTCTTACCCACCATAGTGACCTCTCTCTCTCTCTCTCTTACCCACCACAGTGACCTCTCTCTCTCTCTCTTACCCACCATAGTGACCTCTCTCTCTCTCCCTCTTACCCACCATAGTGACCTCTCTCTCTTACCCACCGTAGTGACCTCTCTCTCTCTCTTACCCACCATAGTGACCTCTCTCTCTCTCTCTTACCCACCATAGTGACCTCTCTCTCTTACCCACCATAGTGACTCTCTCTCTCTCTCTCTCTCTTACCCACCATAGTGACCTCTTCTCTCTCTTACCCACCATAGTGACTTCTCTCTCTCTCTTACCCACCATAGTGACCTCTCTCTCTCTCTTACCCACCATAGTGACCTCTCTCTCTCTCTCTCTTACCCACCATAGTGCCTTCTCTCTCTCTTACCCACCATAGTGATCTCTCTCTCTTTCTTACCCACCATAGTGACCTCTCTCTCTCTCTTACCCAACCATAGTGCCCTCTCTCTCTCTTACCCACCATAGTGACCTCTCTCTCTTTCTCTTACCCACCATAGTGACCTCTCTCTCTCTCTCTTACCCACCATAGTGACCTCTCTCTCTCTCTCTCTTACCCACCACAGTGACCTCTCTCTCTCTCTCTTACCCACCATAGTGACCTCTCTCTCTCTCCCTCTTACCCACCATAGTGACCCTCTCTCTCTTACCCACCGTAGTGGACCTCTCTCTCTCTCTTACCCACCATAGTGACCTCTCTCTCTTACCCACCATAGTGACTCTCTCTCTCTCTCTCTTACCCACCATAGTGACCTCTCTCTCTCTTACCCACCATAGTGACTTCTCTCTCTCTCTTACCCACCATAGTGACCTCTCTCTCTCTCTTACCCACCATAGTGACCTCTCTCTCTCTCTCTTACCCACCATAGTGCCTTCTCTCTCTCTTACCCACCATAGTGATCTCTCTCTCTTTCTTACCCACCATAGTGACCTCTCTCTCTCTCTTACCCACCATAGTGCCCTCTCTCTTACGCACCATAGTGACCTCTCTCTCTCTTACCCACCATAGTGACCTCTCTCTCTCTCTCTTACCCACCATAGTGACCTCCTCTCTCTCTCTCTTACCCACCATAGTGACCTCTCTCTCTCTTACCCACCATAGTGACCTCTCTCTCTCTCTCTTACCCACCATAGTGACCTCTCTCTCTCTCTCTTACCCACCATAGTGACCTCTCTCTCTCTCACCCACCATAGTGATCTCTCTCTCTCTCCTCACCCACCATAGTGGATCTCTCTCTCTCTCTTACCCACCATAGTGACCTCTCTCTCTCTCTTACCCACCATAGTGACCCCTCTCTCTCTCTCTCTTACCCACCATAGTGACCCCTCTCTCTCTCTCTCTTACACACCATAGTGACCTCTCTCTCTCTCTTACCCACCATAGTGACCTCTCTCTCTCTCTTACCCACCACAGTGACCTCTCTCTCTCTCTCTCTTACCCACCATAGTGACCTCTCTCTCTCTCTCTCTCTCTCTTCTTACCCACCATGGGTGACCTCTCTCTCTCTCTCCATTACCAACCATGGTGACCTCTCTCTCTCTCTCTCTCTTACACACCATAGTGACCCTCTCTCTCTTACCCACCATAGTGACCTCTCTCTCTTACCCACCATAGTGACCTCTCTCTCTCTTACCCACCATAGTGACCTCTCTCTCTCTCTCTTACACACCATAGTGACCTCTCTCTCTCTCTCTCTCTTACCCACCATAGTGACCTCTCTCTCTCTCTTACCCACCATAGTGGACCCTCTCTCTCTTTCTCTTACCCACCATAGTGACCTCTCTCTCTCCTTAACCCACCATAGTGACCTTCTCTCTCTCTCTCTCTTACCCACCACAGTGACCTCTCTCTCTCTCTCTTACCCACCATAGTGACCCTCTCTCTCTCTCCCTCTTACCCACCATAGTGACCTCTCTCTCTTACCCACCGTAGTTGACCTCTCTTCTCTCTCTTCCCCACCAAGTGACCTCTCTCTCTCTCTTACCCACCATAGTTGACCTTCTCTCTCTTACCCACCATAGTGACTCTCTCTCTCTCTCTCTTACCACCATAGTGACCTCTCTCTCTCTTACCCACCATAGTGACTTCTCTCTCTCTCTTACCCACCATAGTGACCTCTCTCTCTCTCTTACCCACCATAGTGACCTCTCTCTCTCTCTCTACCCACCATATGCCTTCTCTCTCTTTTCTTACCCACCATAGTGATCTCTCTCTCTTTCTTACCCACCATAGTGACCTCTCTCTCTTCTCTTACCCACCATAGTGCCCTCTCTCTCTCTTACCCACCATAGTGACCTCTCTCTCTTTCTCTTACCCACCATAGTGACCGCTTCTCTCTCTCTTACCCACCATAGTGACCTCTCTCTCTCTCTCTCGTACCCACCACAGTGACTCTCTCTCTCTCTCTTTACCCACCAAGTGACCCTCTCTCTCTCTCTCCTCTTACCCACCATAGTGACCTCCTCTTCTCTTACCCACCGTAGTGACCTCTTCTTCTCTCTCTTACCCACCATATGACCTCTCTCTCTCTCTTACCAACACATAGTGACCCTCTCTCTCTTACCCACCATAGTGACTCTCTCTCTCTCTCTTCTTACCCACCATAGTGACCTCTCTCTCTCTTACCCACCATAGTGGACTTCTCTCTCTCTCTTACCCACCATAGTGACCTCTCTCTCTCTCTTACCCACCATAGTGGACCTCTCTCTCTCTCTCTTACCCCACCATAGTGCCTTCTCTCTCTCTTACCCACCATAGTGATCTCTCTCTCTTTCTTACCCACCATAGTGACCTCTCTCTCTCTCTTACCCACCATAGTGCCCTCTCTCTTACGCACCATAGTGACCTCTCTCTCTCTCTCTTACCACCATAGTGACCTCTCTCTCTCTCTCCTTACCCACCATAGTGACCTCTCTCTCTCTCTCTTACCCCACCATAGTGATCTCTCTCTCTCTTACCCACCATAGTGACCTCTCTCTCTCTCTCTTAACCCACCATAGTGACCTCTCTCTCTCTTACCCACCATAGTGACCTCTCTCTCTCTCTTACCCACCATAGTGACCTCTCTCTCTCTCTTCTCCTACCCACCATAGTGACCTCTCTCTCTCTCACCCCACCATAGTGATCTCTCTCTCTCTCCTTACTCACCATAGTGACCTCTCTCTCTCTCTTACCCACCATAGTGACCCCCTCTCTCTCTCTCTCTTACCCACCATAGTGACCCTCTCTCTCTCTCTCTTAACACACCATAGTGACCTCTCTCTCTCTCGTACCCACCATAGTGACCTCTCTCTCTCTCTTACCCACCACAGTGACCTCTCCTCTCTCTCTCTTACCCACCCCATAAGTGACCTCTCTCTCTCTCTACTCTTACCCACCATGGTGACCTCTCTCTCTTCTCTCTCTCTTACCAACCATGGTGACCTCTCTCTCTCTCTCTCTCTTACACACCATAGTGACCCTCTCTCTCTTACCCACCATAGTGACCTCTCTCTCTTACCCACCATAGTGACCTCTCTCTCTCTTACCCACCATAGTGACCTCTCTCTCTCTTACACACCATAGTGACCTCTCTTCTCTCTCTCTTACCCACCATAGTGACCCTCTCTCTCTCAGTACCCACCACACACAGTGACCCTCTCTCCTCTCACTCTCTCCTCCTCCTCTCATTCCTCTCTCTTTACCCTAACTTAGCCCCTAGTGACCTCTCTCCTCTCTCCTCCTCTCTTACCCACCACAGTGACCTCTCTCTCTCTCTCTCTCTTACCCACCATAGTGACCTCTCTCTCTCTCGTACCCACCATAGTGACCTCTCTCTCTTGCCCACCATAGTGACCTCTCTCTCTCATACCCTGCATTGTGACCTCTATCTCTCTCTCTTACCCACCATAGTGACTCCTCTCTTCTCTCCCCTTACCCACATAGTGACCTCTCTCTCCTCTCTCTCTTACCCACCATATGACCCTCTCTCTCTCTTACCCACCATAGTGATCTCTCTCTCATACCCACCATTAGTGACCTCTCTCTCTCTTACCCCAGCATTGTGACCTCTCTCTTACCCAGCATTGTGACCTCTCCTCTCTCTCTCTTACCCACCATAGTGACCTCTCTCTCTCATACCCAGCATTGTGACCGCTCTCTTACCCAGCATTGTGACCTCTCTCTCTCTCTCTTACCCACCATAGTGACCGCTCTCTCCTCTACCAGCATTGTGACCTCTCTCTTACCCAGCATTGTGATCTCTCTCTCTCTCTCTCTCTCCCTCTCTCCTCTCTCTCTCATACCCACCATAGTGACCTCTCTCTTACCCAGCCATTGTGACCTCTCTCTTACCCACCATAGTGACCTCTCTCTCTATCCAGCATTGTGACCTCTCTCATACCAAGCATTGTGACTCTCTCTTACCCACCATAGTGACCTCTCTCTCTCTCTCTACCCACCATAGTGACCTCTCTCTCTCTTACCCACCATAGTGACCTCTCTCTCTCATACCCAGCATTGTGACCTCTCTCTGTCTCTCCTGGTCAACACTGTTAGGGACTGGCTTGTCCCAGTTCTGTTTGCATCCGTTGGCCTGACAATGACTCAAACAGAGCAACACAAACAGATCTGGAACCAGGCAGTATGTACCTGTATAGCAGACAATGAATACTTGGTAACCTAGAGTAGTGTTGCACAGTACCTGGGTGCTCCCTCAGTCTAAAGCCACTCTACAAGCCATAGGTGCAACAATCAGGACCCTATAAACCAACACTTGGACTACTTCAAGGCATGCTGCCAAATTATTTTATTTAAATGATAAAACTCTTACCTTGCAGGTCTGATATCCTTCTTTAAAACTATCCCAAAGTTTAGTTGAGTTGTGAGCGCTTCATTCGGTCAGTCTGATATCTCGAGAACCTGAACCAGGAAGAAGAAGGTAAGCGTAGTGGATTGATTGGTGGAGCAGAGAAGAAACCCACAGACAGTTAACTCTCCAGACAGACTACAAACTTTATATTATCAACAGCTCTCCTCGTGTGCTCCAAGCAGCACCGAGACACCCTCTCTCTGTTTGGCTGAGGAGGTCACCTTGTCCTCTCCTCCTTCCTCAACCCCTCCACCTTTCTTGACCTTTTGGTAGGGCTTCTTGGCTTGCTCTCTCCAAGGGAGGGAGGGAGGGTAGGGATTCTTGGCTGCTCTCTCCAAGGGAGGGAGGGAGGGAGGGAGAGAGAGACAGGGAGGGAGGGAGGGAGGGTAGGGCTTCTTGGTTTGCTCTCTCCAAGGGAGGGAGAGAGGGAGGGAGGGGAGTATGTTTAAAGACATCCCCCCTCTCTCTTTCTGTAGCAACAATAAAGACAGAAAGGAGAAAGCCAGAGCTAGCTAGTTGTGAGATGGGTTGAAGTTCAACAGGAAGTTAACTTAGCTAAGGAAGATGGAAATATTTATGGACATGACATCAAAATGTACAAGTGTTTATCTATATGGCTGAGAGTCAGCACCTTGGTCACGTAGTCATCTAGACATTGTTATTACTCTAGGCATGTGACCCTCATTAAAAAGGTGAAAGAGCGAGCGAGAGAAACATAGAGGTAGGTGGGCAGAGCAGGAGAGCAGGTTTTCTGAGCAGCCGTTCAGTTCTCTCTCTCTCTCTCTCTCTCTCTCTCTCTGTCTTTCTGTCTCTCTCTCTCTGTCTCTCTCTCTCTCTCCTCTCTCTCTCCTCTCCTCTCTCTCTCTCTCTGTTTAGACATGTCCTGATGAATAGCTCCCTGTACAGTAGCCTGAGGACATACAACAGGAGGAATGAACCAGATTTATATAAGCCCCGGACAGAAAACATAGGACCCATAGGTATCCCCCAGTAAGCCTGAATTAATGAATAAATAGTCTCCCTCGGCAGGCAGGCTGGTTGCTTCCCAGGGGATTTCCGAGACAAATTAATGAACGAACCTGTTTCTTCAGTCCTTAGACCTCCTTCAGTAGCCTGAGATGTATTCAGTAGCCTGAGATGTATTCAGTAGCCTGAGTGAGGTGCTGATGAGGACGTAGTAACTCTGTAAGGAGGAAGTAGTCCTGAGATGTATTCAGTAGCCTGAGATGTATTCAGTAGCCTGAGATGTATTCAGTAGTCCTGAGATGTATTCAGTAGCCTGAGATGTATTCAGTAGTGAGGTGTATTCAGTAGTGAGGTGTATTCAGTAGTGAGGTGTATTCAGTAGTGAGATGTATTCAGTAGTGAGGTATATTCAGTAGTGAGATGTATTCAGTAGCCTGAGTGAGGTATATACCAAACAATGTCTGTCTAAAAAGAGACAATGTGAACAAAGTATTACATAGTGAATAATAATAATAATAATAATGATGTGCTGATGAATAATGTATGAAAGATGTATTCATGTTTTAATGGCAGTTTCTAAACTGTATCTAGCCTTTCTAATCTAACTGGAGGTTGCAATTTTCCTTTGTAAAACTACAGTTTTATCACTTTGATGCTACCAAACAAGAGACCACCTGGGTTCTTATCCCAAACCTGTCAGTTGTTGTCTCTTGATGCTTCCCAAACCCCCAAAATGTAGTGTATCACTGCATGAGCTGTTGATGGTTTGATTGAAGCCATCCTGGCCTGGGAAAGCTTGAGGCACTCGGTAGCCATTCTGATTCTGGTCTCACTGGCCTTGAGATAATATATTAAAGATGGCCTGTTGGATGAATCCCCTAGACACTGGGCCTGGGTCACCATAGCAACAGAGGAAGAGGGACCGTCCCCTAGACACTGGGCCTGGGTCACCAGAGCAACAGAGGAAGAGGGACCGTCCCCTAGACACTGGGCCTGGGTCACCATAGCAACAGAGGAAGAGGGACCGTCCCCTAGACACTGGGCCTGGGTCACCAGAGCAACAGAGGAAGAGGGATCGTCCCCTAGACACTGGGCCTGGGTCACCACAGCAACAGAGGAAGAGGGACCGTCCCCTAGACACTGGGCCTGGGTCACCACAGCAACAGAGGAAGAGGGATCGTCCCCTAGACACTGGGCCTGGGTCACCACAGCAACAGAGGGAGAGGGACCATCCCCTAGACACTGGGCCTGGGTCACCACAGCAACAGAGGAAGAGGGACCGTCCCCTAGACACTGGGCCTAGGTCACCACAGCAACAGAGGAAGAGGGATCGTCCCCTAGACACTGGGCCTGGGTCACCACAGCAACAGAGGGAGAGGGACCGTCCCCTAGACACTGGGCCTGGGTCACCACAGCAACAGAGGAAGAGGGACCGTCCCCTAGACACTGGGCCTGGGTCACCACAGCAACAGAGGAAGAGGGATCGTCCCCTAGACACTGGGCCTGGGTCACCACAGCAACAGAGGGAGAGGGACCATCCCCTAGACACTGGGCCTGGGTCACCACAGCAACCGAGGAAGAGGGACCGTCCCCTAGACACTGGGCCTGGGTCACCACAGCAACAGAGGAAGAGGGATCGTCCCCTAGACACTGGGCCTGGGTCACCACAGCAACAGAGGAAGAGGGACCGTCCCCTAGACACTGGGCCTGGGTCACCACAGCAACAGAGGAAGAGGGACCGTCCCCTAGACACTGGGCCTGGGTCACCACAGCAACAGAGGAAGAGGGACCGTCCCCTAGACACTGGGCCTGGGTCACCACAGCAACAGAGGAAGAGGGACCGTCCCCTAGACACTGGGCCTGGGTCACCACAGCAACAGAGGAAGAGGGACCGTCCCCTAGACACTGGGCCTGTGTCACCACAGCAACAGAGGAAGAGGGACCGTCCCCTAGACACTGGGCCTGTGTCACCACAGCAACAGAGGAAGAGGGACCGTCCCCTAGACACTGGGCCTGGGTCACCACAGCAACAGAGGAAGAGGGACCATCCCCTAGACACTGGGCCTGGGTCACCACAGCAACAGAGGGAGAGGGACTGAGATGAGATTCTCATCTTCTCATCGGTATACTGGGGTAGTGGGTAGGGTGTTGACGAGGTGACTGGCTGACTGGGTGGAGGGGTGAACAGGTGACTGGCTGACTGACATCCCAAATACCATCCTATTCCATAGGGCCCTGCTCAAAGCTAGTGCACTAAATAGGGAATAGGGTGCCATAGGGCTCTGGTCTAAAGTAGTGCACTAAATAGGGAATAGGGTGCCATTTGGGAAGTCGCCTGGGGGAAATCTACAACACACAGAGATGCCTGTAATTAATATCATTATTAACAGTGACTACTTCTATATTGAATGATGCCTCAAGGATTTCCAATGGAAACACATTTAAGTCAAACTTGAGTTTCCAACAACCAGAGAGAGCTATGTGTTTGTTAGTTACAGTATCTAACATATTGGACGAGCCAGGAAACCCATTGGTTCCTTCATCCCCACACCCCCTCCACTCTGAGAGACGATGACTCTGCTGCCCTCCTTTGGCCAGGGACATTCACTACAGGACAGGGTTAGGGAACAGTCACTTTTTGATCTTTTTTTGTTACCTTTAATTAACTAGGCAAGTCAGTTAAGAACAAAATCTTATTTACAATGACAGCCTACTCCCGGCCAAACCGTAACCCGGACGACGCAGGGCCAAATATTCATCCGCCGTATGGGAGGTAATCACGGCCAGATGTGATACAGCCTGGAGTCAAACCAGGGACTGCAGTGACACTTCTTGCACTGAGATGCAGTGTCTTAGACCGCTGCGCCACTCAGGAGCCCTGTTCCAGCTCATAGCGGTTGATGTTCTCCAGTTTGGGCCTGAACTCTTTGAAGTCCGGTCTGTCTTCAGGGTTGTCACTCCAACAGATGAGTTTGTAGAGGAAGTCTGGACATTTATCTGTAGCCGGGAATACTGTAGCCAGCATCCTGTAGCCAGCATTATGTAGCCAGCATCCTGTAGCCGGCATCCTGTAGCCAGCATCCTGTAGCCAGCATCCTGTAGCCAGCATCCTGTAGCCAGCATTATGTCGCCAGCATCCTGTCGCGAACAAGGATCTGACTGTACACCTTGTTGTTTCTGTAGCCTGGATCACAGAGAAAAGCCATAAGATCAATCAACCAATCAAATGCCCGACGCAGAATTCCACGCAATTCATCGTCGGTTCTTCAGGTTTCCTTGGAAACCACCACCAGTTCAATGCATTTGAACTATTCCAGATACTCTGATTTAACTTGTTAACTAATTATCCCAAACCCTTGAATAGATGAATCAGGTTTCACAGCAAAACTGTGAAAACGTCTGAGGGTCCACGAGGAGAGGTTTGAGAACCACTGGGTTAGGTGATCATGAGATACAGTACCTAGGTATTGGCTTCCCACCATAGGTTAGCATCTCGTAGAGCAGATCCCCAAAGGACCAGACATCTGACTTGTTGGAGAAACGTCCATGGGGATATTCTTAGCCTGTGAAGAACCCTTCACAGGGGGTTATAGGAAGAACCCTTCACAGGGGGTTATAGGAAGAACCCTTCACAATTTTAGGAAGAACCCTTCACAGGGAGTTTATAGGAACAACCCTTCACAGGGGGTTATAGGAAGAACCCTTCACAGGGAGTTTTAGGAAGAACCCTTCACAGAGGGTTATAGGAAGAACCCTTCACAGAGGGTTATAGGAAGAACCCTTCACAGAGGGTTATAGGAAGAACCCTTCACAGAGGGTTATAGGAAGAACCCTTCACAGAGGGTTATAGGAAGAACCCTTCACAGAGGGTTATAGGAAGAACCCTTCACAGGGAGTTATAGGAATAACCCTTCACAGAGGATTATAGGAAGAACCCTTCACAGAGGGTTATAGGAAGAACCCTTCACAGAGGGTTATAGGAAGAACCCTTCACAGAGGGTTATAGGAAGAACCCTTCACAGAGGGTTATAGGAAGAACCCTTCACAGGGAGTTATAGGAAGAACCCTTCACAGAGGGTTATAGGAAGAACACTTCACAGGGGGTTTTAGGAAGAACCCTTCACAGGGGGTTCTAGATAGAATGTTTCACAGATCAAAAGGGTTCTTAGTAGAACCATTTTGGAGGCTTCTATGAAGAACCTTAAGAGGATAAAAGGGTTCTTGGTAGAACCCTTCATAGAGGGTTCTAAGCATAACCATTCCCAGATTGATAACCCTAGGAATAACCCTCTATGTAGGGTTTTTCATAGAAGCTGGGTAGTTGACATTAAGGTGTGAAAAGCCCTTGCCCATCGGGCAGCCATTTTTAGTAGCCATTTTCACCTACAGACTATTCAGAGACCAGAAGGACCAGACTACTGGAATTCTTTGCATTTTGGTAATCAGTTTTTTTTTTTTATGGGGCAACCACAGAGCAGGCTGAACTTGCACGACTGCTCAGGCCACTTACCCCAGGCAATAGGGCTACTTGGGTCAAATGCAGGAGACACTTTTCAGTTGGATGCATTCAGTTGTACAACTAATTGGTATCGCCCCTTTCCTTAATGTAAATCCCCTTTATGGAACTCCAGCACAGTTACACAAATACTATCACTTATAGTAATAATACTATCACTTATAGTAGTAATACTATCACTTATAGTAGAAATACTATCACTTATAGTAGTAATACTACCACTTATAGTAGTAATACTATCACTTATAGTAGAAATACTATCACTTATAGTAGTAATACTATCACTTATAGTAATAATACTATCACTTATAGTAGTAATACTATCACTTATAGTAGTAATACTATCACTTATAGTGGTAATACTATACCACTTATAGTAGTAATACTATACCACTTGACCTGGTTCAAATACTTTGTACTACAAATATTTGTTCAAATACTTTGAGCGTTTGCTTGAGTCTGCCTGGAGGTCCAGATGGGTGGGTTTGACAGTTTTGGGACTTTTCTATTGGTTTATTAAGCCAGGCAAGTTCAACCCGGGCACATATTTAAATTAAGTATTTTAAACCCAGGTCTGAATACCATGAAAGATAGGCTACAATATAAGTTATTTTAAATTCTGAAAAATACCATTGACCTACTCTGCTGTAGGACAGACAGACAGACAGACAGACAGACAGACAGACAGACAGACAGTGTGTGTGTGTGTGTGTGGTGGTTGGTTTCAGTGCCAATAGTCCTCTCACCATCACAATCCAGCACGGTAGAAGGCGGTAATGCACCTTATATGTTAGTTTACATATCGCCAAATAAAACGAAGAAGAAAATCGACCCGGAAAGGATTATTACATGGGTTATCAGAGACGGAAGAGGAAGCGAGACACCCCACTCCCTATTTTATTCTGGTTACATTTACAGCCAATGAAATAAGCAGACCATACCCAGCAGCTATTGCATTGGTGTCCATGGGAGAACCACCCCCTTTAAGCAGATCGGAACTGACCATTTTGTTTTCAATGGTTAACGGCCTGAGTGAATCATCTTCATGTATCGACCATCTTTGGTCGTTACCTTCACTAAGAAGTCATCTGTTAAAATGGCTAAACTAACGTCTTTATTTGTAATCTTATTGTCTTTTTTTTGTATTAGTGAAGCTGTTTTCGAAGATCAAGTTGGAAAATTTGATTGGTATGTTAGCTAGCTATTTTACAATTGAGAATGTGTATTGATTGTGCCATGCAGCTAGTGAACGTAAGCTAATGCTATGTGCTAACCATTGACAGCGTCAGATGTGGTTGATCTTAGACACAGGCGAAAAGGCAGTAGATCTCCCCGGGGTTGGATTCACTCAATAGTTAGCCCTGTCATGTCTGCACCCGTCTCTTGTTTGAACATATATGCTAGTCATTCACGAACGTAAATGTATTTTCAGATCGCTTCTTTTAATGGGGTTAAGGATCAATGGGGGAAGGAGACCCGTTACCCCCAGATTTGTCCCACTTGCTCCTTCTTGTGATCAGTGTCTATGTAATGATTATGTGCATTAGTGATTGATTAACTAAAGTAAAAAATAGCTTACTATATTTCAACAAGAAGGCTTGACTGTTAAAAAACATTCCTCTTTTCGTGTTTCCAGGCGACAGCAGTATGTGGGGAAGACGCTCTTTGCCCACTTTGAGTCGAATACACAGTCATCTAAAAAGATGTTTGTCGCCACCGACAAGAATATCTTTGCCTCTTTCAACTCCAGGACTGGAGATCTCCGTGAGTATTTGTAATTCACATTACAATACGAATGGGTTTATAGCTTTTCTCTTTGACTCTGAAATGTTTTTTTTGTTGAGTTGCATAGAGTTAAATATTTTTCATTCTGACTTTATAGTTTGGAGACATGTGGACAAGACCGGACCAGAGGGAAGCATAGACATACTTCTGCTGCATGGGCAAGGTGACTACAGCCTATTAAAAGTTTGTTGTAGACCTGCCTAGTTTCTTGGCCTAGCCAACATAACCGTGTTGTACAGAGTCAAAGCATTGGCTCTATCTAGGCCTATGTTCATTTTAAGATCCTGCCTTCATCTTTCACAGCGGATATTTGACTGTTCTTTACGTCTTCTCTAGATGCTCTGATGGTGGTTGGAGATGGTCGTTTGCTCCGTTCCTGGGACACAAACATTGGCGGGCTGAACTGGGAGGCCGTGCTGGATACTGGCAGGTGTGTGTGTCTTCGTGTGCAGATTTACCTGTTTCTCATTATCTGCTATTTTATATCTGAGACACTCTCAATAGAAATTGACATAATTGATTTTTAGAGATTTCGAACGGCTCATAATGTCTCTCTCTATTTCAGCTTCCAGGCTGCGTGTTTTGTGGCCATACAGGACACCGTAAAGCTTGTGGCAGTGCTAAAGAAAGCTGCCATCTCTCTCCACTACTTATCCAATGGACACCAGAAATGGGTGGAGAATCTGCCTGACAGGTAGGTACAGTAGGACACTGGTGCTGTCTGGGACTAGACATGGGTTCAAATGGTATTTGTTTTTATTTCAAATGATTTAGCTGCACTTGGTGACGCTTACCTAACGCAATGGAGCCAATCAAATGTAGCCAAAAGTGCAAGCCCTGCCCATCTGGCAATCCATAAAGGCTCAATCAAACACTCAAAGTATCTAAAAATATTTCAAATAGTATTTGAACCCAGTCTACAGCACGTAGGTAATATACATTTAATTTCAGGACTGTTGTAAAACTGATCTACTAATTATTTTCTGTACCCCACAGTGATGCAGTCCAGTACCAGGCAGTGTACTCTGGGGGAGAAGAGGAGGTCTATGTGTTGGGGGTGGTTCCTAACTCTCACCTCACTATCATAGCCTACAGCCTAGAGGATGGAGAGATCATCAAGCAGGTAACTACTCTAGCACTGTCATCAAACCTTCATTGGCAACCATTTTAAAATTCATGAAGGTATCAGGAAAGGGCCTCTTTTCCAGAGCCAGATTAAGCCTAGTCCTTGATTTTAAAAATAAAAATAAAACCCATCTTCTTTTGAGCATGGTTTTTCAGTCCAGGAGGAAATGGAATCTGTGTCTGGGAAACCAGCCCAAAGGGTTACTCCTCCGTCAGCATCTACACTGTGTCTGTTGGTCCACCGTAAGCCTGTACACACATGTCCTGTCTCTAACCCAGTGATTCCTGTCTGTCGTTGTCCTCAGAGATCAGTCGAAGCCTCATGGCTGTCCAGTATTGAGTCCAGCTGTGTGGTGGTCGGTCAGGGGGTGCTGATGTGTGTGGATCCCGCCACTCTCGCCCTCTACACCCTCCCGATACAGGCTGAGGAGACTCCAGAGTTCAGCCAGATCCTACTACAGGTACTGTACCTGTCTCCCACTGCCACAACCGTATCGTTCAGTGAGCCAGTGCTTGATGGCAACAGATATGTTTGCAACTGATCTTATCGAATAAGAGTAAAATAATTTGTAATGAGTTTGAATACCAGTCGGTATAAGTTTGCCTGCTGATCTTAAGGTTCAGTCGGTATTCAATAACAAGGATAGGAATCAAAGGTGAAATAGGATCGGATTGGATTTCAGATCTATCTATCGATCTATAGATAGATGATCCGATGATAATGGACCGCGAGCGAGATAGATCGATAGATGATCCGATGATTATATATACATGATAATGGACCTGTATATTTTTCAAATAACTGCCCCTTTTCTAGCCTGCAAGTCGAGTTTGACAAACAAATCGGTCTTAAAAAAAATAAAATAAACTGAGCAGCCCTCCTTTAAATGTCAAAATCCCAATGTGTCTCGAGCCAAAAAGTTTGCCTGCCGATCTTAAGGTTCAGTCATGGCATCTGTTTTTGCTTTCACTTCTGTGATGTTTAAATTAATTATTTTAAATTATTTTTCATTATTATATATATTTTTTCATTAGTCCACTTGTTAAAACATTCCCAAAATGTTTTTGCGTGTCAAGTTTTCAAGATGTTGGACTTTCAAGATACAACGTGTCAGTTGACACCTCATGATGACTCCTATGATGCAAAACACTTCCTGATGAAGAGGCAAGTGACACTTTGCATCTTGAAAGTCCAACGTCTTGAACTTGACTGCTGCCGAATGTATCAACAGTGGACTACACCGTCTCACACGTCAAATGGCGACATTCATCCCTCTACCGATTTGTAAAAAAAACCAAATGTTTGCTCATCTGCCTAAAACGAATTCCTAGTTCTGAAAATCACTCTGTTCTCGGTAGCTATGACGCACTGGCTACTATGGCAACCCATGCTCCAGCTAGCAGCCCTAGTGCAAGCTAGTTTGAACGGTCATACGCAAGCTAGTTTGAACGGTCATGCGCTAGCTAGTTTGAACGGTCATACGCTAGCTAGTTTGAACGGTCATGCGCTAGCTAGTTTGAACGGTCATGCGCTAGCTAGTTTGAACGGTCATGCGCTAGCTAGTTTGAACGGTCATGCGCTAGCTAGTTTGAACGGTCATGCGCTAGCTAGTTTGAACGGTCATGCGCTAGCTAGTTTGAACGGTCATGCGCTAGCTAGTTTGAACGGTCATGCGCTAGCTAGTTTGAACGGTCATGCGCTAGCTAGTTTGAACGGTCATGCGCTAGCTAGTTTGAACGGTCATGCGCTAGCTAGTTTGCCAGCTTGTTGTTGAAGTTGTACGGAACCAAAGTTGTGGGACTGTTGTCAGTCAGATACATGCTGATTTCTGAGAACTGGCTCTGTGTCTCGCTACTCTGGCCAACGTGATGACATCACAGAGAGGAGTCAGCTGTAGAACTCGGCGCACCAATCACAGCAGAACAGAATGAAAAATCTTTCGGGAATTAGCGAGAACTTCACTGCACTAGCTAGCATGTGTATTCAGCATGGAGTGTGTGAACTGGTTTTGTTGGCATCCCTGCCTTTTAGGTTCATATGGGTTGATTTTGAGACTGGTTCAGCTAGTTTTTGAGTGGATTTTTTTCCTTTTAAATCCTGTGAATACCTTGTGGATTAATTATCCCATTGATGCTATTGCTTGATGAGTGGAAACGAATGACCAATGTCTTTCTGTTGCTTCCTTTCCTGCTCCCCCCCCCCCCCCCCCCAGTCTCTGGATCTGGAGGTGTTCCCAGGCTTCCAGCCCGTCCTGGTGTCCAGCCAGCCCCACCCGGCCCGCTCCCCCCTCTCAGAGTTCTTTCTCCAGCTCGGACCAGACCACCATGTCCTGCTGCAGCTCAATGCTGATGGATACACCATCGCCCCACTCAGAGACTTCCAGCCGGTACACATTCAATCATTCATTTATTTTTGTTTATTCAATATAGTTGAATTCAATAAACGTAATTGATCCCAGACAGGTAATCATTAATGTCACTGACTTTTGTTATACCATACAGTAAATCATATCTACCTATATACAGTAAACCGTATCTACCTATATACAGTAAACCATATCTA
The DNA here is from genome assembly GCF_002021735.2 of Oncorhynchus kisutch. NCBI lineage: Eukaryota > Metazoa > Chordata > Actinopteri > Salmoniformes > Salmonidae > Oncorhynchus > Oncorhynchus kisutch. The sequence goes on along the minus strand of NC_034197.2, from coordinate 41,297,458 downwards.
CCTATATACAGTAAACCATATCTACCTATATACAGTAAACCATATCTACCTATATACAGTAAACCATATCTACCTATATACAGTAAACCGTATCTACCTATATACGGTAAACCGTATCTACCTAAATACGGTAAACCATATCTACCTAAATACGGTAAACCCTGTACCTGTATACAGTAAACCATATCTACCTAAATACGGTAAACCCTGTCTACCTTGTATACGGTAACCCTGTCTACCCTGTATACGGTAAACCCTGTCTACCCTGTATACGGTAAACCCTGTCTACCCTGTATACGGTAAACCCTGTCTACCCTGTATACGGTAAACCCTGTCTACCCTGTATACGGTAAACCCTGTCTACCCTGTATACGGTAAACCCTGTCTACCCTGTATACGGTAAACCCTGTCTACCCTGTATACGGTAAACCCTGTCTACCCTGTATACGGTAAACCCTGTCTACCCTGTATACGGTAAACCCTGTCTACCCTGTATACGGTAAACCCTGTCTACCCTGTATACGGTAAACCCTGTCTACCTTGTATACGGTAAACCCTGTCTACCCTGTATACGGTAAACCCTGTCTACCCTGTATACGGTAAACCCTGTATACGGTAAACCCTGTCTACCCTGTATACGGTAAACCCTGTCTACCCTGTATACGGTAGAACGTGTCTGAGTTTGATTACTGCTATATATTTCTCCCCGGTGCTACACGTCTCTGGATAGTCCATCTGCTGTGTAGTACACAGTGTATTATTTGCCTATTTACCAACCTGGACAATATATGACCTCAAATGTTGTTAGTTGGAAGGTCAATAAAGCTGAATGAGTTCTAAGTGGAGATAATAAACACGTTTCTATGTTGTTGTTGTTTTTTACAGGCGTTCTTAGTCTCATTTGCCACCACGGGGAAGAAGACTGTTGCTGCCGTCATGACTCCCAAAAACGAAACGGTGAGTTGTCCTCGTGTCGCCTAAACATCTAAGTGTTGCGTCACGCGTGTGATCCGTAATTTCAGCAGTTGAATTATTCTGCGGTGAATTATAACCCCGTTGGTTATCTCCCTTGTCGTTCCCACTCCAGGCTTGTGCCATCAATCTGTTCAGCGTTGACTCTGGTCGCAGGCTGTTGGATACCACCGTCCTCTTTCCCCTGGAGCCTAACGGGGGGAAACCACACACGGTGAGTGTTGTCTGAATGTCGGTAAGGCAGGTAAAAGGTAGTAAATATGGGGTTTTGACACATCCAACCCCCTCGCTTCCAGAAAAGTCTAACGGAAACCCGGTTGGAATCTGCCAATGTTGGGGTGCAGGACGGCAATCACATTTATTAATAAATCCTTTTTTATATGATCGGTTGTCACGAAGTGCTTTACGGGTCACTCTGTGGTGTCTCACCCTGTGGTGTCTCACCCTGTGGTGTCTCACCCTGTGGTGTCTCACCCTGTGGTGTCTCACCCTGTAGTCTGTGGTGTCTCACCCTGTAGTGTGTGGTGTCTCACCCTGTGGTGTCTCACCCTGTAGTGTCTCACCCTGTAGTCTGTGGTGTCTCACCCTGTAGTGTGTGGTGTCTCACCCTGTGGTGTCTCACCCTGTGGTGTCTCACCCTGTAGTGTGTGGTGTCTCACCCTGTGGTGTCTCACCCTGTAGTGTGTGGTGTCTCACCCTGTGGTGTCTCGCCCTGTAGTGTGTGGTGTCTCGCCCTGTGGTGTCTCACCCTGTAGTGTGTGGTGTCTCACCCTGTAGTGTGTGGTGTCTCGCCCTGTAGTGTGTGGTGTCTCGCCCTGTAGTGTGTGGTGTCTCGCCCTGTAGTGTGTGGTGTCTCGCCCTGTAGTGTGTGGTGTCTCACCCTGTAGTGTCTCACCCTGTAGTGTGTGGTGTCTCACCCTGTAGTGGGTGGTGTCTCGCCCTGTAGTGGGTGGTGTCTCGCCCTGTGGTGTGTGGTGTCACCGTGTGGTGTCTCACCCTGTGGTGTCTCCCCTCCCCAGCTGTATGTCCATGCCTTCCTGAAGAAGGACGACTCTGTGGGCTACAGGGTCCTAGTGCAGACACAGGACCATGCTCTCACCTTCATACAGCAGCCAGGTATGTTTACACACACACACACACACACACACACACACACACACACACACACACACACACACACACGTTGTTTTTACTATCCTTGTGAGGACCAAACGATTGATTCCCATTCGAATTCCTATTTTCCCTAACCTTAACTCTGAACCCAACTCCTAACCCTGATTGTAAACCAACCCCCTCAGCCTAAAATAGCTTCTTCTTCCTTGTGGGGACGGAGAAATATCCCCACAAGGAAGAAGAAGCTATTTTAGGCTGAGGGGGTTGGTTTACAATCAGGGTTAGGAGGGTTATCTGAATGTTCCTTGTTTTAGTACCCTTGTGAGGACTTCTGGTCCCCACAAGGATAGTAAAAGCAGAAACGTACACACACACACACACACACACACACACACACACACACATTAGGGATTTGTCTGCCATTTGTAATCTTTGTATTTTTGGGGGTAAAAAAAAAAGAATTAAAAAAAGAAAATTGGGATGGAAAAGCGCTCTTTTCTAATCTAATCTAATCTAATGGTCTAGATTGTTCTCATACGAATGTTTTTAAAAAACGAACATAAGTTAGACGGTCGGGGAGAATTGAAAATTCCCAAAACAAAGCATTTATTAGTATTCATTTTGTTATTATGTTTGTGTGAAAGAACACAGCATTGTTCATGGCGAAATGCATAGAGTTGTAGGAAATGTAGCTTTAAACTGCGAAAGGGATTCTCAGCTCCATCGAGAACTGTGTAGACTTAATTGTATAAATAATCTCAACCTCGCCGAGATGTAAAATATCCTCTACAATGTCGCCGTGACGACGGGCGACTGTTCTCATTGCCACTCCCACCACCTAAGCTTATTTTGGATTCACAAAAACACACACTGGAACACACACGAACACACACTGGAACACACACTGGAACACACACTGGAACACACACACACACACACACACTGGAACACACACACACTGGAACACACACACACACACACTGGAACACACACACACACACACACTGGAACACACACACACACACTGGAACACACACACACACTGGAACACACACACACACTGGAACACACACACACACTGGAACACACACACACACTGGAACACACACACACACTGGAACACACACTGGAACACACACTGGAACACACACTGGAACACACACTGGAACACACACTGGAACACACACTGGAACCACACACACTGAACACACACTGGAACACACACACCTGGAACACACACACACACACACACACACTGGACACACACACACACACACACACACACACACACACACACACACACACACACACACACACACACACACACACACACTGGAACACACACACACTGGAACACACACAACACACACACTGGAACACACACACACACACACACACTGGAACACACACACACACACACACACTGGAACACCACACACACACACACACATGGAACACACACACACACACACTGGAACACACACACTGGAACACACACACACACACCACTGGAACACACACACTGGAACACACACACACACACACTGACACACACACCACACACACTGGAACACACACACACAACACACACTGGAACACCACACACACACACTGGAACACACACACACACACACTGGAACACACACACACACACACTGGAACACACACACACACACTGGACACACCACAACCCACACACACACTGGAACAACACACACACACTGGAACACACACACCACACACACACTGGAAACACCACCACACACACACACCAACTGGAACACCACACACACACACTACACACACTGGAAAACACACACACACACCGACCACCACTGGAACACACACACACACACACACTGGAACACACACACACACAAACTGGAACACACACACACACACAACTGGAACACACACACACACACACTGGAACACACACACACACACACTGGAAACACACCACCACACACCACACTGGAACACACACACACTACACACACCACTACACACACTGGAACACCACCAACAACACACACTGGAACACACCACACACACACACACACACTGGAACACACACACACACACACCACTGGAACACACACACACACACACACACTGGAACACACACACACACCACACATGGAACACACACACACACCACCACTGGAACACACACACCACACACACACACTGGAACAACACCACACACACACACGGAACACTACCACACACACACACACACTGGAACACACACAACACACACACACACTGGAACACACACACACACACACACTGGAACACACCACACACCACACACTGGAACACACACCACACACACACACTGGAACACACACAACACACACACACTGGAACACACCACAAACACACACTGGAAACACACACCACACACACACTGGAACACACACCACACACAACACTGGAACACCACACACACACACACTGGAACACACAACCCACACACACTGGAACACACACACACACACACACTGGAACACCACACACAACACACACACTGGAACACACACACACACACACACACACTGGAACACACACACACACACACACACTGGAACACACACACACACACACACTGGAACACACACACACACACACTGGAACACACACACACACACACACTGGAACACCACACACACACACACACTGGAACACACACACACACACACACTGGAACACACAACACACACACACACTGACCACACACACACACACACACACTGGAACACACCACACAACACACACACTGGAACCACACACACACACACTGGAACCAACACCACACACACTGGAACACACACACACACACACACTGGAACACACACACACACACACACTGGAACACACACACACACACACACTGGAACACACACACACACACACACACTGGAACACACACACACACACACACACTGGAACACACACACACACACACACACTGGAACACACACACACACACACACACACTGGAACACACACACACACACACACACTGGAACACACACACACACTGGAACACACACACACACACACACACTGGAACACACACACACACACACACACTGGAACACACACACACACACACACTGGAACACACACACACACACACACTGGAACACACACACACACACACACACACTGGAACACACACACACACACACACTGGAACACACACACACACACACTGGAAACACACACACACACACACTGGAACCACACACACACCACAGGAACACACACACACACACACTGGAACCACACACACACACACACTGGAACACACACACACACACACTGGAACACACACTGGAACACACACTGGAACACACACTGGAACACACACTGGAACACACACTGGAACACACACTGGAACACACACTGGAACACACACTGGACACACACTGGAACACACACTGGAACACACACTGGAACACACACACACACTGGAACACCACACACACTTCACACACACATCACACACACATCACACACACATCACACATCACACATCACACATCACATCACACATCACACACACACACATCACATACACACACATCACACACACACATCACATACACACACATCACACACACATCACATCACATACACACACATCACACATCAACACACACATCACATACAAACATCACATACACACACACATCACATACACACACACACATCACACACACACACACATCACACACACACACACATCACACACACACACACATCACATACACACACACACACACATCACATACACACACACACACACATCACATACACACACATCACATACACACACATCACATACACACACACATCACATACACACACATCACATACACACACACATCACACACACACTGGAACACACACACATCACACACCACACACTGGAACACACACACACACTAGACGAGGCTTCTAACCAACCCCTGTGATTCCAGGACGTGTGGTATGGACCAGAGAGGAGGCCCTAGCTGATGTTGTTACCATGGAGATGGTGGACCTGCCACTCACTGGCACCCAGGCCGAGCTGGAGGGGGAGTTTGGCAAGAAAGCTGGTAAAGAACGTCAGAGATCAGAGCCTAGCGAACGTTATTCATGTTATCATTTTAAAATACACAACGTAGAAAAGACAACGCGCATAAAATATAATAATTAAGAATGACACAAAAAAAAGTGTTTCTCTAATGTTATTATGCTTAGTCATTCCCTTTTAAAAATATATGTATTGAAGTTTTTAACATGGTCTTTTTTGTTTATTTTTATTTTTATTATTTATAAAATATATATATTTTTTTAATGTGTTTTTTGTTTCTTTTTGGCTTATTTGTGATGGCCTGTTTTTGTTGCCGCCAGGAACGTATAATGATATTTGACCCTGTCTAAGCTAATTGTCCTCTTATGTATTGCTATCCCCAATTGGCTTAAGTCTTGCTCTGTCTCTTTGGTTTTCTAATTGCTGCGCTTGGATCCAGCCATTCAAGGTAAAGCTCTGAGCTTTCTGTGTCCTTTCTGTTTGCTTATGTTGACGATCAGTAGCGAAGGGCTCTGATTTTAAGGTTTCTGCTTTGTTGTCTGGTTGTGTTCTTGTAGTCTTTGTTGTGTTCTTGTAGTCTTTGTTACGTTCTTGTAGTCTTTGTTGTGTTCTTGTAGTCTTGGTTGCGTTCTTGTAGTCTTTGTTGTGTTCTTGTAGTCTTTGTTGTGTTCTTGTAGTCTTGTGTTCTTGTAGTCTTGTGTTCTTGTAGTCTTTGTTGTGTTCTTGTAGTCTTGTGTTCTTGTAGTCTTTGTTGTGTTCTTGTAGTCTTTGTTGCGTTCTTGTAGTCTTGGTTGCGTTCTTGTAGTCTTGGTTGCGTTCTTGTAGTCTTGGTTGCGTTCTTGTAGTCTTGGTTGCGTTCTTGTAGTCTTGGTTGCGTTCTTGTAGTCTTGGTTGCGTTCTTGTAGTCTTTGTTGCGTTCTTGTAGTCTTTGTTGCGTTCTTGTAGTCTTTGTTGCGTTCTTGTAGTCTTTGTTGCGTTCATGTAGTCTTTGTTGTGTTCTTGTAGTCTTTGTTGTTTGGTTGCGTTCTTGTAGTCTTTGTTGTGTTCTTGTAGTGTTGTGTTCTTGTAGTCTTTGTTGTGTTCTTGTAGTCTTTGTTGTGTTCTTGTAGTCTTTGTTGCGTTCTTGTAGTCTTGGTTGGGTTCTTGTAGTCTTGGTTGGGTTCATGTAGTCTTGGTTGGGTTCTTGTAGTCTTGGTTGGGTTCTTGTAGTCTTGGTTGGGTTCTTGTAGTCTTGGTTGGGTTCTTGTAGTCTTTGTTGCGTTCTTGTAGTCTTTGTTGTTTGGTTGCGTTCTTGTAGTCTTTGTTGTTTGGTTGTGTTCTTGTAGTGTTGTGTTCTTGTAGTGTTGTGTTCTTGTAGTCTTTGTTGTGTTCTTGTAGTCTTTGTTGTGTTCTTGTAGTCTTTGTTGTGTTCTTGTAGTCTTTCTTGCGTACTTGTAGTCTTGGTTGCGTACTTGTAGTCTTGGTTGGGTTCTTGTAGTCTTGGTTGGGTTCTTGTAGTCTTGGTTGGGTTCTTGTAGTCTTGGTTGGGTTCTTGTAGTCTTGGTTGGGTTCTTGTAGTCTTGGTTGGGTTCTTGTAGTCTTTGTTGCGTTCTTGTAGTCTTTGTTGCGTTCTTGTAGTCTTTGTTTAGTTCTTGTAGGCTTGCGTTCTTGTAGTCTAATTTGTTTGTAGATCAGTATGTGGGCTTCAGTGTCGACCTCGTGTATGTAGTGTCCCTGTAGAATGAATCCTCTGTCGTCCTGATAAACCTGAGGAAACTTCTTGCGGTCCAGCCTTCTATCGTGACGACTTCCCTCTCGAACGATAACTGTTTTTATAATCTAACGACTGAAACTGTAGATAATAACGTGTGTCCGTCTGTCCGTGCTTCTCCCTCCCCCTTAGACGGGTTATTCCCCATGGTGCTGAAGCGTCTGTCATCCCAGGTGACTCTGCTCCAGGCGTGGCTGGCCCACCTGTGGAAGTTGTTCTACGAAGCCCGTAAACCCCGCAGCCAGGTTAAGAACGAGGTCACCATAGAAACATTGTCCAGGGATGAGTTCAACCTGCAGAAGATGATGGTTATGGTCACCGCCTCGGGGAAGGTGAGACGAGAGGGGGTCACGGCCTCGGGGAAGGTGAGACGAGAGGGGGTGGGGGGTCACGGCCTCGGAAGGAGAGGGGGAGGGTGGTCACGGCCTCGGAAGGTGAGACGAGAAGGGGAGGGTGGTCACGGCCTCGGGGGAAGGTGAGATGAGAGGGGGGGGGGGGGGGCACGGGGAAGGTGAGACGGGAGTGGGGGTCACGACCTCGGGAAGGTGAGACGAGAGGGTGTGTGTATTTATAGATGGCAGAAGGTGATCCTCATGGTCACTGCCTCCAGCAAGGTGGGAAACTACCTGCTAAAAAACATGTAAAGGTAAAAAAAAGGAGAAACTAAAGGTGAACTGCTGCTAGAGATCTACTCATTGGTAGAGAAAGGTTCTGTCTGATGACCTCACCACTACTGTCTGATGACCTCACCACTACTGTCTGATGACCTCACCACTACTGTCTGATGACCTCACCACTACTGTCTGATGACCTCACCACTACTGTCTGATGACCTCACCACTACTGTCTGATGACCTCACCACTACTGTCTGATGACCTCACCACTACTGTCTGATGACCTCACCACTACTGTCTGATGACCTCACCACTACTGTCTGATGACCTCACCACTACTGTCTGATGACCCCATCACTACTGTCTGATAACCCCATCACTACTGTCTGTTGACCTCATCACCTGTTGACCCCATCACTATTGTCTGATAACCCCATCACTACTGTCTGACCTCATCACTACTGTCTGTTGACCTCAGCACCAACATTGGTAGACAAAGGTTCTACTGTCTGATGACCCCATCACTAATGTCTGATGACCCCATCACTAATGTCTGATGACCTCATCACCTGTTGACCTCATCACTAATTTCTGTTGACCTTATCACTACTGTCTGATGACCTCATCACCTGTTGACCTCATCACTAATTTCTGTTGACCTTATCACTACTGTCTGTTGACCTTATCACTACGGTCTGTTGACCTCATCACCAACATTGGTAGCACTTTACTGTAGTCCTAGTGAGGCTCATATGCAGGATGTTGTGTTCAGTCGAAGCACAAGCTCTGTCAAATGCTCTGAATGTGATGTGCTTTTTTGTACAATCGATTTAATAAATGATTGGAATGTTGTTTGGAAGGATGTTCGGTTTTCACACTGCGTTTTGTTCTTGGCCATAAAACAAGTACCGTTATACTTTATAGCGCACGGTATGAAATAATCATCTTTGATCTCTGTTTGGTTCCAGCTCTTTGGCATCGACAGCAAGTCAGGCAGCATTCTGTGGAAGCACTACCTGGAGAATGTTCAGCCCAACGCAGCCTTCAAACTGATAGTTCAGAGGACTACCGCTCACTTCCCACATCCCCCACAGTGCACTCTGCTCATCAAGGATAAGGTAGAAAACAACACCCATGGACTGTGTTGCAAAATAGTCCTTACTACACCATTTATTTATTTTTATTTGAGAGCTCTGGTGAATTTTAAGATTCCCCAATGATTTTAAATTTGATCTTGAACCTGAAAAAGACATCGGGGGGGCTGTCGTTATCAAGCATCTCAGTAGGGATTAATACTTACGTACTGTAACTAGGTAGGGCAGCTCTTACTCCGACGTTGGAGGAAATGGCTCTATTTCTTTCTAAACATTTCTGCTGTCCCCCCCCCCCCCCCCTCCCAGGACACTGGCCTGGCCACCCTGCATGTGTTCAACCCCATATTTGGCAGGAAGAGTCACATCGCCCTGCCGGCCCTGCCCCGCCCCATCCTCCAGTCACTCCTACTACCTGTTATAGACCAGGACTACGCCAAGGTCCTGTTGCTGGTCGACGACCAATACAAGGTAGGACTGTCTGATTCCAAGGTCCTGTTGCTGTTCGATGACCAATACAAGGTGGGTCAATGACCAATACAAGGTAGGACTACATCTGTCTGATTCCAAGGTCTTGGGGGGGGGGGGGAAATGAAACATCATAGGTTTTAACCGATGTGAAAGAAAAATTTATAATCTGTTGCATTGTGGGAAAGATTTGCGCCTTTATTTTGTAAAGTCCCTGTTAGTGTTGATTCCCTTTCGTTTTTCTGCCTTTTATGTGTTCCCTCCCTTCCCTCCCTCCTTACTTCCCTCCCTCCCTCCCCTCTCTCCCTCCCCTCCCTCTTTACTTCCCTCCCTCCCTCCAGGTGACAGCCTTCCCCTCCACTAAGAACGTCCTACAGCAGCTCCAGGAGATGGCCTCCTCCATCTTCTTCTACCTGATCCGCTCAGATCAGGGAAACCTGTCTGGATTCAGGCTGCGTAAGGTGACTTAACACTGTGTGTGTGTGTGCACGCGACATTAATTTGTGTGTGTGTGTGTGTATGCATGGATGTGACATTGAGTGTGTGTGTGTTCATCCAGGACCTGTCCACAGAGCGGATCTGGGAGGTGGTCCTTCCTACAGAGGTTCAGAAGATAGTAGCTGTCAAAGGGAAGAGGCCCAACGAGCATGTCCACTCTCAGGGCAGAGTGATGGGAGACCGCAGTGTTCTCTACAAGGTAAACACGGCTCTAGGTGGTAGGACAGTGTTCTCTACAAGGTAAACACGGCTCTAGGTGGTAGGACAGTGTTCTCTACAAGGTAAACACTGCTCTAGGTGGTAGGACAGTGTTCTCTACAAGGTAAACACGGCTCTAGGTGGTAGGACAGTGTTCTCTACAAGGTAAACACGGCTCTAGGTGGTAGGACAGTGTTCTCTACAAGGTAAACACGGCTCTAGGTGGTAGGACAGTGTTCTCTACAAGGTTAACACTGCTCTAGGTGGGAGGACATGCACATGGCCAAATCAATTCCAGTAATTCATTAAATAATTCTATGTTTACTCTGACACGTCAACAAGAGGTGGCTCTACACGCAAACAATTTAAGGGCCGGTTTCCCAGATCCAGATTTTAGACTAGTCCTGGACTAAAAAGCATGTTCAGCGGGTAATATCTGCAAACTTTGACCCAAAAGTTGAACTTTTAATCATTTTTGAGGAGCAAACAAATGCACATACAAACAAGAATATATATATTTTTTGTGTGTGTGAAGACCTGAATAACAGTCTCTTCTTTTTTTTCTTCACCACAGTACCTGAACCCTAACCTGCTGGCAGTGGTGACGGAGAGTACAGACACACACCCTGAGCGGGCCTTCGTGGGCGTGTTCCTGGTCGACGGTGTGACTGGACGCATCATCCATGAAGCCGTCCAGAGGAAGGCCAGGGGGCCCGTACACTTTGTCCACTCTGAGAACTGGGTGGTGGTGAGTAGTAGTAGTAGCAGCAGCAGCAGCCAAGTATTCACAGTAGTAGTATTATTAGTAGAATTATCAGTAGTAGTATTAGTAGAATTATCAGTAGTAGTAGTATTATTATTAGTAGTATTATTGGTAGTATTATTATTAGTAGTAGTAGTATTATCAGTGGTAGTAGTATTATTAGTAGTATTATCAGTAGTAGTAGTATTATCAGTAGTATTATCAGTAGTGGTGGTAGTAGTATTATTAGTAGTATTATCAGTAGTGGTAGTAGTATTATCAGTGGTATTATTATCAGTAGTATTATCAGTGGTATTATTATCAGTAGTATTATCAGTAGTGGTAGTAGTATTATTATCAGTAGTGGTAGTAGTATTATTATCAGTAGTGGTAGTAGTATTATTATCAGTATTATCAGTAGTGGTGGTAGTATTATTATCAGTAGTAGTATCAGCAGTAGTGGTAGTAGTATTATCAGTAGTGGTGGTAGTAATATTATCAGTAGTATTATCAGTGGTGGTGGTAGTAGTAGTATTATCCGTGGTATTATCAGTAGTGGTGGTAGTTGTAGCAGTACTGGCAGAATTTGCAGTAGTAGTAGTATTATCAGTTGTAGCAGCATTTGCAGTAGTAGTAGTAGTAGTAGTAGTATTATCAGTGGTAGTAGTAGTAGTAGCATTTGCAGCAGTAGTAGTAGGAGTAGTACTATTCGAAGTAGGAGGAGCAACAGTAGTAGTATCAGCTGCTGTTGGTACAGTCACAAGTGTTACAAAGATGATTTCTATGGTGAGGAAAAAGGCTAATGAACTACTGTCTTCCAGCTATTGAGAAACCTTAAACATTTTCTGTCTCTCTCTCGGTCTCTCTCGGACTCTCTCTCTCTCTGTCCCTCCCTCTCTGTCCCTCCCTCTCTGTCCCTTCCTCTCTACAGTACGAGTACTGGAACACCAAGTCCAGGCGTAATGAGTTCAGTGTGCTGGAGCTGTTTGAAGGGACAGAGCTGTATAACAGCACAGTGTTCAGTAGTCTGGACAGACCCCATCTGCCCCAGGTCCTACAGCAGACATACATCTTCCCCTCTCCCATCACCACTATGGAGGCTACGCTCACTGAGAAGGGCATCACCTCTAGACATCTCCTGGGTTAGTATGGGAGGGAGGGATGGGTGGGTGGGTGTTTTTGTGGGTCAGTATGGGAGGGGTGGGTTGCTCCCTGAGACCTCCTGGGTCAGTATGGGAGGGAGGGGTGGGTTGCTCCCTGAGACCTCCTGGGTCAGTATGGGAGGGAGGGGTGGGTTGCTCCCTGAGACCTCCTGGGTCAGTATGGGAGGGGTGGGTTGCTCCCCGAGACCTCCTGGGTCAGTATGGGAGGGAGGGGTGGGTTGCTCCCCGAGACCTCCTGGGTCAGTATGGGAGGGAGGGGTGGGTTGCTCCCCGAGACCTCCTGGGTCAGTATGGGAGGGAGGGGTGGGTTGCTCCCCGAGACCTCCTGGGTCAGTATGGGAGGGAGGGGTGGGTTGCTCCCCGAGACCTCCTGGGTCAGTATGGGAGGGAGGGGTGGGTTGCTCCCCGAGACCTCCTGGGTCAGTATGGGAGGGAGGGGTGGGTTGCTCCCCGAGACCTCCTGGGTCAGTATGGGAGGGAGGGGTGGGTTGCTCCCCGAGACCTCCTGGGTCAGTATGGGAGGGAGGGGTGGGTTGCTCCCCGAGACCTCCTGGGTCAGTATGGGAGGGAGGGGTGGGTTGCTCCCCGAGACCTCCTGGGTCAGTATGGGAGGGAGGGGTGGGTTGCTCCCCGAGACCTCCTGGGTCAGTATGGGAGGGAGGGGTGGGTTGCTCCCCGAGACCTCCTGGGTCAGTATGGGAGGGAGGGGTGGGTTGCTCCCCGAGACCTCCTGGGTCAGTATGGGAGGGAGGGGTGGGTTGCTCCCCGAGACCTCCTGGGTCAGTATGGGAGGGAGGGGTGGGTTGCTCCCCGAGACCTCCTGGGTCAGTATGGGAGGGAGGGGTGGGTTGCTCCCCGAGACCTCCTGGGTCAGTATGGGAGGGAGGGGTGGGTTGCTCCCCGAGACCTCCTGGGTCAGTATGGGAGGGAGGGGTGGGTTGCTCCCCGAGACCTCCTGGGTCAGTATGGGAGGGAGGGGTGGGTTGCTCCCCGAGACCTCCTGGGTCAGTATGGGAGGGAGGGGTGGGTTGCTCCCCGAGACCTCCTGGGTCAGTATGGGAGGGAGGGGTGGGTTGCTCCCCGAGACCTCCTGGGTCAGTATGGGAGGGAGGGGTGGGTTGCTCCCCGAGACCTCCTGGGTCAGTATGGGAGGGAGGGGTGGGTTGCTCCCCGAGACCTCCTGGGTCAGTACTTTGTTTGTTTTTGAAATAATAAAGAGACTGCGAAACGTTGCCTAAACAATAACCAAGGATACTAAGAAGTATTTGTTATTGACAGTCAATAATGATTTTCATGGTTAAATTTTTTTGTTGTTGTTGCTAAACCTTTAGTTATGCAGAGTTTAGTGGATTTAATGCACTATCTGTATCGTAATTCATTTGTTTCTCAGTGGGGTTACCATCAGGAGCCATCTTGTCTCTCCCCAAGATGTTCCTGGATCCACGGAGACCAGAGGTCGTCACTGAACACAGCCGGTTAGTACCAACCACCCCCCTGGGTCGTGTTCATCAGGCACCAAAAGGAAGAAAAATGTGCTGAAACTGGGAGGGAATACCTCTTTTTGTCCCAATTTACAAATGCACAATTGTTTCAAAACATTTTTTGCTACATTGTGCACTAATGAACAGGACCCTGTTTTTTTTCTAAAGTTATTTGACCGTTAGAGAGGAATACTGGTTCAAATCAAATCAAATGTTATTTGTCACATGTGCTGAATACAACCGGTGTAGAGACCTTAGGGTGAAGTGCTGAATACAACCGGTGTAGAGACCTTAGGGTGAAGTGCTGAATACAACCGGTGTAGAGACCTTAGGGTGAAATGCTGAATACAACCAGTGTAGAGACCTTAGGGTGAAATGCTGAATACAACCAGTGTAGAGACCTTAGGGTGAAATGCTGAATACAACCGGTGTAGAGACCTTAGGGTGAAATGCTGAATACAACCGGTGTAGAGACCTTAGGGTGAAATGCTGAATACAACCGGTGTAGAGACCTTAGGGTGAAATGCTGAATACAACCGGTGTAGAGACCTTAGGGTGAAATGCTGAATACAACCGGTGTAGAGACCTTAGGGTGAAATGCTGAATACAACCGGTGTAGAGACCTTAGGGTGAAATGCTGAATACAACAGGTGTAGAGACCTTAGGGTGAAATGCTGAATACAACAGGTGTAGAGACCTTAGGGTGAAATGCTGAATACAACCGGTGAAGAGACCTTAGGGTGAAATGCTGAATACAACCGGTGTAGAGACCTTAGGGTGAAATGCTGAATACAACCGGTGTAGAGACCTTAGGGTGAAATGCTGAATACAACAGGTGTAGAGACCTTCGGGTGAAATGCTGAATACAACCGGTGTAGAGACCTTAGGGTGAAATGCTGAATACAACAGGTGTAGAGACCTTAGGGTGAAATGCTGAATACAACCAGTGTAGAGACCTTAGGGTGAAATGCTGAATACAACCAGTGTAGAGACCTTAGGGTGAAATGCTGAATACAACCGGTGTAGAGACCTTAGGGTGAAATGCTGAATACAACAGGTGTAGAGACCTTAGGGTGAAATGCTGAATACAACCGGTGTAGAGACCTTAGGGTGAAATGCTGAATACAACCGGTGTAGAGACCTTAGGGTGAAATGCTGAATACAACAGGTGTAGAGACCTTAGGGTGAAATGCTGAATACAACAGGTGTAGAGACCTTAGGGTGAAATGCTGAATACAACCGGTGTAGAGACCTTAGGGTGAAATGCTGAATACAACCAGTGTAGAGACCTTAGGGTGAAATGCTGAATACAACCGGTGTAGAGACCTTAGGGTGAAATGCTGAATACAACCGGTGTAGAGACCTTAGGGTGAAATGCTGAATACAACAGGTGTAGAGACCTTAGGGTGAAATGTTTACTTACAAGCCCTTAACCAACACCACAGTTAAGAAAAATAGGTTTTAAGAAAGTATTTACAAAAATAAACTGAAGTGAAAAATAAAAGGTAATTAAGAACCAACAATAAAATAACAGTAGCGAGGCTATATACAGGGGTTACCAGTGCAGGGGGTTCCAGTGCAGGGGTACAGGTTCGTTGAGGTAATATGGATAATAAACAGAGGCGGAGCAGCGTGAAATGGGGGAGGGGCGTAACAATGTAAATAGTCCAGGTAGCCATTTTGATTAGCTGTTCGGGAGTCTTATGTTTTCGGGGTAGAAGCCTTTCTCTGACCTAGACTTGGTGCTCTGGTGCTGCTTGCCGGGTTAGTACCAGAGAGAACAGTCTGACTAGGCTGGCTGGAGTCTTTGGCAAATTCTTTGGGCCCTTGAAACTCTATGAAAGTATGAATTGATTTATCATTTATTTCCAGTGAGGAGAACCTTATACCCTACGCCCCAGAGATGCCCATCCGCACAGAGTGGTTCATCAACTACAATCAGACCGTAGCGAGAGTGAAAGGAATCTACACTGCCCCCTCTGGCCTGGAGTCCACGTGTCTGGTGAGTCTATGGTCTATTACATTGGTTTCCAACCTGTTTCGGCTACTGTACCACGAAGTACATTTTGCTATGTCCACAGTACCATTGGAGTACCCCTCATGTGCATTTTACCATTAGGCCTATGGTCTCATGAGTCTTCTCTAGTACCCCCTGTGGATAGGCTAGGTACCCCCAGGGATCCTAGTACCCCCTGTGGATAGGCTAGGTACCCCCAGGGTTCTTAGTACCCCCAGGGGTCATTGTACCCTCTGTGGATAGGCCAAGTACCCCCATGGTTCTTAGTACCCCCAGGGGTCATTGTACCCTCTGTGGATAGGCCAAGTACCCCCAGGGGTCCTAGTACCCCCTGTGGA
Source organism: Oncorhynchus kisutch (assembly GCF_002021735.2). NCBI lineage: Eukaryota > Metazoa > Chordata > Actinopteri > Salmoniformes > Salmonidae > Oncorhynchus > Oncorhynchus kisutch. Next base: position 41,280,925 of record NC_034197.2, on the reverse strand, counting down.
TAGGCCAAGTACCCCCAGGGTTCAAGATTCAACTATAGTGTAGGTCAAAAGACTAAATATTTAACACAGAAATGTGAATGTTTTGTCACACAGGTGGTTGCGTACGGTCTTGACATCTACCAAACCAGGGTGTACCCCTCCAAGCAGTTCGACGTGCTGAAAGATGACTACGACTACGTCCTGATCAGCAGTGTTCTGTTCGCTCTGTTCTTCGCCACCATGATTAGTAAACGTCTGGCACAGGTCAAACTCCTCAACCGGGCCTGGCGGTAAAAGAGTCAACTTCTCACCTTTCAACTCTGACCTCTCCGTTGCTGCATGGATGACCCCGGGACAGTGGACGAGCTGAAGCCGTTTTGGTGGGGGGGGGGGGGGGTCGTCTTTCTTTTTCAAGGAAGAGATTAATTTCGGGTTGCCAGATTTCTCTCATTTTTGTTTGTTTAATTTATTTGGTAAAACTTTGAGGTAGAATTTAAGGGGAGTTATGTTGCCTTCAGAACGTATTCCTACCCCTGGACTTATTCCACATTGTTTTACAGCATGAATTCAAAATGGATTAGATGTATTTATTTTTTTCCCTCACCCAGCTACACACAATAACCCATAAAGAAAGTGAAAACAACATGTTTTTAGAAATATTTGTACATTTTATTGAAAATGAAATACAGATCTAATTTACGTAAGTATTCACACCCCTGAGTCAATACTTTGTAGAAACACCATTGGTGGAGATTACAGCTTTGCGTCGTCTTGGTCGTGTCGGTATCAAGCTTTGAGTCATCTGGAATTGACGATTTTCTTCCCATTCTTCCTTACAGATTTATTTTCAAGTTCTGTTAAGTTAGATGGTGAACAGCAATCTTCAAGGTTTTCTCCAGGCGGAGCTGTGCCTGGTTTTCTCCAGGCGGAGCTGTGCCTGGTTTTCTCCAGGCGGAGCTGTGCCTGGTTTGCTCCAGGCGTAACAGTTTGCATTCAGGCCAAAGAGTTAGATTTTCATCTCATCAGACCACAATCTGTTTAGATATGCTTTTTTTTTGCCAGTTTCGGGCATGCTGTCATGTGGCTTCCATCTGGCCACTCTCCCAGAAAGCCCAGATTAGTGAAGTGCGGTAGAGACTGTTGTCCTTCTGGCAGATTCTCCCATCTCAGCCAAGGAACTCTGTAGTTCTGTCATTGGTCACCTCCCTAAACAAGGTCATTCTTGCCCGGTTGTTCAGTTTGGTCGGATAGCCATCTCTAGGCAGAGTCTGGGTAGATCCATATTTTTCAATTTCCCAATGATGGAGATCTCCGTACTCTTGGAAACTTTCAACACTCTAGAAATCGTTGTGTAACCTTCCCCCGGATATGACTCAACCCAATTCTATCTCGGTGATCTACAGACAGTTCCTTGGGCTTCATGTTATATTTTCTGTTTCTGACATCTGCTGTCAACTGTGGGACCATATATAGACAGGCGTGTTTC